>NC_091790.1:144729705-145032500 GCF_041296235.1 Equus asinus | reverse complement strand
TATTAAATAAAAATAAACAATAAAAATTTCTGTCTAAATATTATGTACTTCTTTAGTCTTGTTGATGTCACACTTTGCTAAATTCATTACATCTTTAGCTTTGGATTAGAAAACAATTATTCAAAGCAGCAAAATCAGAGGAAATATGAGAAGTGCAGAAGCACTTAGGAAGGAGAAATACTGCACAGAGGAAACATGGCGTTGTTGACTTTTCTCCCAAGACAAAATTCTGTTTCAGGGAGGAGATCAGAGAAAACATTTCAATAATTCATGCAAACCTCACTAGTAACCTCTTTTCAAATATTTTCCTTTGTTTCCAACCAGATGTAATATTCTGGTATTGACAGAATCTTAGAGTGATTTCAAATTAGATGAAATGATAGCACATCACCTGATTTCTATCCACACACATTTTATAAAATATTCATCTAGGGCTGACAGATTGAGATTGTCAAAGTCACAAGAGCCGTTTGGGTTAAATTCTTCTTGGGAAATTTAAAACTGGAGGAGCAAGAGATAGAAGGAAGAAGAACCTTTTGTGGTCACTCCTAAAATCTTTTGCTAAAAAAATATTCTTTCGGGACATCTTTTATCTTGCAAAACAATACCTTTTGTGCTGTTTAATTGCTGTATCTACGAACAACAAAATAAAAATCAAAAAGAAAATTATCATAGTGACAATTTTTGTAAGCTACGCTTGTGAGATCAACTTGCAAATTAATATCTCTATTGTGCCCCTTATTAATCTGAGTTCAGGAATTAATTTTGGCTTATAAACACTTTTGTAACCTAAAATTATGTGATAAATGTTTGAGAGCTTTGTTCAGTTAGATAAATTTTTCCACAGTGAGTTACGTTAGTTATGATTGAATTTTTTCTTCTACATTTGTATTTCATAGATATTATCTTTATTATAGTTGTTTTCCTTCAATTGACAAATAAAAATGGCAAGCAATAGGATATATTGGAGAATATGAGGAAGCCATTTGTTATAAACCTAATTCGGCCTGACCTTGTCTTTCCAAAAGGGCCTGACCAAGGCCATTGAGCATGCATTGTATATCTGCTGTAGAGATTCCCTATGGCAAGAGCAAAGGCCCTTGAGATAAAGGTGAAACATCCCTCCCCCTCCCAAAGTTGGCGTCACCTTAAGGATTAAGCATCTTTCCTTAGGCTAGAAACTGATTGCTGCGCTCACCTGTGACCGCCCAGCTCGAGACAATAGACTTGCTTCCTGCTACGCCCACCAAGATAGCAGACCCACTACCTGCTGTGTCCATCGAGTGCTGTGCTGACAGGGCAATCTTGTGACTATTGTGGGAGGGACATTTCAATCATATGTAAAGCACCCTCTTTGGGGGTATATAACCACTCTGTACACCTCATTTCTTTGGTGCCCTTTCTTCCTTTGGGAAGAAAGGCCCCGGGCCATGGTCCTCAGATTTCAGCTCAGAATAAACTCACCCAAATTTTCATTTACAGATTGGTTATGGATTATTTTTGTCAACACAATAAATATAATGTCTAATATTTAGAGATTTTCTACCTACTGTATCAACAAGATACTTTGGTACCCAAATAAAGACAGTTCGTTGTGTTTCTTCTTATTTGGGAGTACAGAAGCCTCAAACAAGAGTTGTATTTCTAGGATGACTGCTTTCATTGCCTCCTCTTCTCTTCTCTCTTCATGCTGAGAAGAGGAACTTTACGTTCTGTCTCGTTGGGTTTGACAGAAAAAGCATCTTCCAGGGCAACTGCTGCTCAGGAAATGTGTTCCTTTTTCCAGAAACTCTTTCTGAAACTACAGAAATCCTTTTTTTCCCCATGGTCTTTTCTTATTTTTGCTTAAAAACTATTCCCCTCCACCTCATTCCTTTTCCTGTGCTTAGTAATAAAAAGGGACTTCAATACTTTATCTTTAAAAAAAAAGGAAAAACTTTGAAAACTTTATATTTTTTCCTGCACTAAAGAATGCCGGAAACTTCAGTAGGAGGGCATTTTATAAAAATTAGATTGGAATGAAAAGATTTGTTGTTTGTTGCATTCCAGGACCTGGCAGACAGAGATGAGATTTGGGGGCACCTGGTTACTGTGGAAGAAAGCAGGTCATGGAAGGTCAATATGGGCATTCAAATCTGGAGGACCATTCCCAAGAGGAATACTTTTAGGGCCTGGGACTTCAGATGGTAAAATTAAACAAATCTTAATTCAACAGCAATCAGCAATATTGCTTGTCCAAATTAAGTGAAAATAAAGCTCTTGAAGCTGAAGTACCCCAAAAATACATTCTAAAGAGTTTGCTAATTGGTTTATTGTATTTATGGAAAATGCAAGTTAAGTCACCTTTGACTTACTGAGAGACTGATATTTCAGGTCTTTTTTATGTGCAATTGCAGGTTTATTTGCTTTATTTTTGTTTTGTGAATTAATTTTGATTGAGGACTGAACTATGTTAAGGACGAAAACAGATGCATAAAGATACCTATCTTTCCATCCTAGCTCAGGAGTGCTCTCCTGGGGGACACCAGTTTCTTCAGAACCCTTATAGAAGTGTCCATTTTGACTCATTGCACCTCCAGCAGTCAGCCTTGCAAGACCTGATATGTGACCACTCCCTTCCTCCCGGATGGTATCGATTTCTCATCTTTGACAGACCTGCTGAGATGCCAACCAAATGTGTTGAGGTATTTCAGACACTAAGAACTACCTGTGCTTTTTCTTATGTAGTTTTTCATATGAGGATTGAATCTTGTTACTACTGTTACACTAAAAATAAAGAGCCAAAATGAGAAGCAGGGAGGCATTTATTTTGGGATCAAAGAATTGTAATTTGGGGTACACAGATTTGGGTAGCAACCCAAATAGTGTCCCACTGGGGACTAAGAGGCAGGGGTTTTTAAAGGCAAAAAAGAGAGAATTGCATCATAAAGAAAGCTAATTGGGGTTGGCGCAGAAAGCTAGTCTTCCCTAAACTTCACTAAACTTAATTGATTGCTAAGGCTAGCTAGAGGCAGGGAAAAGTGTATCACTGTGACCACAGCAGGTTTCTTGCAGCGTCACTCAGTTCAAAAGCTCATGTTCTGCCCACTGAGAATATGCATTAGATTCATTTCCTTAATGGCTTCTTGGTTCCATTTTAAAGCCCTTACACATAAGTGACCCTGTTTTGTTTCACATTTCACACAACCAATTTATTACTCATGCCGAAATATTATTTTAATTTTGTATTGTAGGGAAGGAAGACAATTCCTCTACCCTCTAGGTCCTTCTGGCTGGTCTAAGAATTAAATTGACATAGATAGACTAACAGGACAAAATCAAACAAAGTTTAATAAGACATATACGTGGGAGAAACCCAGGACAACTGAGTAACTCGCCAGAATGGCCAAATCCCACCATCTTTAATACTATCTTTAGCTCAAGACAAAGGAGGATGTTGGGGGTAATGATTTGGGACTTCAAAGAGGAGGAAGGCAATTCACATGGAGTTGGAAAAGTGATTGTTTGGTAGACAGAACTTTGATAAAAATGGGCTTAGCAAGGACCCTCCCAGTCAACCGATATCCAGAGTTATCTATGGTAATGGCCTGTCCTTAAGTTCTTTCAGGCAGTTATGGGGAAGGTCAAAGTTTCTTTCAGAGTCTCTTGTCCTTGAAAATAATCAAGCCAAAGAGACACATTGGGTGGCCAATCCTGATCCCCCACAGTATCAAGATTGATTCAGTCCAAAGAGTATTCCTATGTTCCCCATTTTAATAATAATAATAAAAGTTAATGTTATGCTCATGTAGTCCATGAAGTGATTTTAGCTACAGTATCCTATATAATTTTTACAACAACTCTAGAATACGGTCTATCATCATTATTTCTATCATACAGTTCAGGACACATATATTTATTCTTAGGTGTAACGCTCCTAGAGTCATCAATCTCTCAGGTCAAACAGCCAGGATTTTGTCACAGGCAGTCATTCTTCAGGACTCATGTACTTAACCACAAATAACCTGCAAACAGTAAAATACTGTGTATTTTAAGTGCTTCAGTTCCTGTCAGTATTAAATAGAAGGCTCATTTTCTTTATTATTACCCACATTTTGTGAATTACACAGAAGCTGAAAATTTTCTCTTTTAAGCATGTAATGTAAAAAAACTCAGGAAAGCTATCTAAATTTTATGTTTAATTTTAAGTCGTGACATTGTTGCTGCCTTATTTTCTCCTTTTTGTTTGACACTTTTGTGACATTTCATTTGTGATAAACTAAAAAAAAAAATCAGAATTTAAAAGTGAAATTTGAGGAAATTCATTACATCCTTAAATATTTGTGTTCTTTTCTTTCGGCTAAATTAACTATAACTGATTCTAGAACCTCGTACAAATGTGACGGTGAACTGATTTCCTGGCTCTTTTCCTGGAGGTGCACTAACACGTGGTCATTCTGCGCCCCATGGGGATGTGTTCTTTGTCCTTACTCTCATTCCTTTCTTGAACCAAGACTTTAGAGCATTCAACCGAAGAATCCATAGAATTTTCCTTCACTCTACAGGATTAAACAAGTCTGTTTAAATAAATTTTTGTTTATGATACTAGCAAGTAAGTACATTATAGAAAACTTAGAAAATAAGGAAAGGACAAGTGATAGAATAACACTTATTCATAAAACATCCGCACAGTCATACTGCCATTAAAATTTTGCTATTGTTCTCTTTTATTTATATTGTTTTATAAGGTTCATGCTGTATGTTCAATTGCATAACATGCCTTTTTCAGTTATAGCATTAGCATTTGCATATGTTATTAAAAAATTCTTCAATATCAGTTTTGAAAATAATATTCTGTTATATGTATAGACCATATTTATTTAACTAGTGCCACATGTGTTCACCTTCGGGCTTTTGTAATAATAAGTAATTCTGCATTTAGCAAATATGCATATAAATCGTTATATTTTATTTGTATTTAGTAAGATTGATTTTTATAAGGAAATTAGTGAAAGTTAATGTCTTTTTGAGGTTTTTGATACATATAGCTAAGTTTTTTAAAAAAAAATGTAATGCTAATTTTTCATTCTAGTAGCAGTAGATAAAAATACTCTTTCTAATACTGAATATTCTCATGCATTCATTAGGTATCTGTATTCCTTCTGTGAATTATGTGTTTGTGTATTTTGCCCACTTGTGATCTTCTAGTTTTTAAATGGATAATATCACATGGTTAAAATAAAATAAGAAATATAATATTGAAAGAATAATAAACAATATACTAAATATAATGCTATTAACAATTTTCTCCTTATTTAACTCTTGTCTTATATTTTAAAAATTATTATTTAAACATAACTATCAATGTTTTCCTTTATGATTTTTCCATTGCTTTTAAACATGGAAATAATAATAATATTAAGAGTTATAATGTGGCTAATGATTATTGAGTCATTGCTATGTAGAGGTTGTGTTATGTCCATTATTTCATTTAGACCTCACCACAGTGAGGTATAGATGTAGGTACTACAATCCACCTGGTACCAAAGTGAAAGACCGGCGCCCTGCCCAAAGTCATGAACTTAGTAAGTGCCTTGGTCCTTCCCAAATTACATATAGTTTCTTATTTTTCCTGGGATAGTTTTCTACTTAATTCCATTTTCTGTCTGGAAATGATTTTGGTAATTGGCTTCAAATGAAGCTTTAACTTCATTTTTTCCCAAATTGCCAACAAATAATTGCGTCTAGACTTTGAACAATCCTTTCCTTCTTCCTTGATATTTGATGCCTCCTGAACTATGCATTCACTTCTTACATATAGTATATCCAGCAATTTTTCAAGAAACCTCCAAGATCAGTTTATCTTTGTGCTCTGTATTAAGATGACTTCAAATTGACTTATCTTGCCTTAGAATGTATCAGCTATTTTAGTAAGTTATATAATGAATTTCTCTTGTTTACGATACAAATGGAATAAAGGTATTTAAATCAAATAAGATTATATTATTTATGAGAAACCTGCCTTAAATTTAGTATTCCAAAAAGTTGCTTTTTCTTTTATATATAGTACAGTATATTAGCATATATCTTATATAGTATAGTATATTCGATTTTTTAAAAATGTTATAAATGTTGTTTAGAAGAAAATACAAAGTTGATTTATCTACCTTGTATGAAAATAAATTGGGTTTTCAATTTTTGTTTTCTCTCATGCAAAAGATGAACCACTGTGGAACGCAGGCCCCCATTTGGCTGTCTCTGAGAGATTCAGAAACACTACCTTCCCCTGGAGAGGTTAAGCAACTGACAGCTTGTGCCACATGGCAGTTTTTGTTTAGCACTACAAAAGACTGCTGTCTTTTTCAAATCCCAGTGTCTGTAAGAAACTGTGGAGCATTTTTTGTGTACTTACTACAACCCACTCAGGGATGTATGGGATATTGTGCAGAAGGTAAGAAAACATGAGTGGTACACATGAACTGCTAATCATGGAACTGTGTGTGTTGGTGTGTTTGTGTCATTCTCTGGATGGGTTGTGTTGAGCTAATGCAAATGTCAGTAAGAGACTTGGTCTACCATTATTGCTAGGGTGAAGCTAAATTTCTGGTTTTAATTTGCTAGATTTGTTTAGGATTCTTTGTCAAGATCTTAAAAGCCTCAAAAATATTTGTTGATATGTAAGTATCAAAGCAGATTTCTTGTAATTTCTCCACTGACCATGATGATTGTGCTAAAAATTCTTTGATCTCCTTATGCCCCTTCGCCCTTTTCAATTAAAGGATGAAGGATGGTGAGTAAAAGTTATCATGAAAGCGTATGTCTTTCATGATATTATTCATGATATTATTCATGATTATTTCATGATCTTATTACATCTTTCATTCACCAATATTTATTGAATGTTTATTTTGTGCCAGGAATTATTGTAGGCATTGGGGTTATGGTGATGAATAAGACAAATGGAATCTCTTCCCTCATGGAGCTTACATTCTAGTGGAATACCTCAGACAATATATAAAAATAAACTTGTTATGACCCAAAGGATAAGATAAACATCTATGAGTCCCTACTATATAAAGACGTGATTGGTGAAATAAATAAATGGAGGAAAGGAGACAGACCTTTCTTAAAGAAGAATTGCAAATATTTGCAGCTACTACCCTACCTGGAAGATGGAGCTTAACTTCCTTCATTTTGCTTGTGGGCTATGCTTAGTCACTTGCTTCCAAATAACAGTGTATAGAAAGGAGAATGTAGTGATTTTACAGTGGAGAAACCAAGCAGACACTACATTAATCAAGTGATCAGGGTTAACCTCACCAGTGACAATCTATGTTGATATCATGGACCTACTGATAACATGCAGTAAGATGCAGTTCTCCATTATGGTATTCTTCCCCCAAGGCCATAACCCGAGTATAATCAGAGAAAATTCACATAGACCCAAACTGAGAAACATTCTACAAAATATTTGAACAGTACTCTTGAAAAGTGTCAAAATCATGAAAAAACATGAAAGAGTGAGAAAATGTGCCAGATTGGAAAAGACTAAGGAAACATGAATAATGCAATGTGATGGTATCCTGGATTGGATACTGCAACAGAAAAGAACGTTAGTGGAAAACTGGTGAAATCTGAATGTAGCCTTCAGGCAATAAGAGTGTGGTGTGCTCACAAGATGGAAAACAGGATAGCGATGTTGGATCTCAGTGAGTGAGGGACAGCATATCAAGACATGATTTGGAAGGGCAACAGGGCCTAATATTTATGGAGCTCTGCATTTTATTTTCTGTGCATTGAGAAGTCTTTGGAGAATTATCCTGAGAGAGTTAGCCAGTAAATCTTCACATTTCATATGCAGCTGCTGGCCAGCTAAACCTGGCTGAAAAGCAGTATGTTCAATAATGAAGGACAGCATCTGCTTAGTTAATAGAGCTAGTGTCATTCACTGGAAAGGAGGAATCCAGAGAGATGCATCAGCTTCATCGAGTGGCCAAGATGAGAGATTTTGAAAAATATCTTTTTAGTATTTCTTAATACTCTTGCCATAAGAAAATAGTTAAGTTTTATGAAATTTCAAATAATATTACCAAAGATTTGTGGAAAATTCTGTAGGTGTTTCAATGGAAGAAACCAACAATTTATCTACATTAAGTTTAAGAAATATTGACAACTCTTAAAAATGAAAACAAAACTTCGACACCAGAGAATACCATAAAATCTAAATAATCACTTCAACAGAAATGTTATTATTGTTCAGTACGTTGAATTTAAACATTCAGTATTTAAAATTTTCATTTTCATGACATACCCTTAAAACTTAAAATACATTTCCTCTTTTGTTAATATCATTATCTGCCACTCAATTTCTCAAGCTTGGATATTCAAAATTATTTCTCTCATTCTCTGTATTCAAGTCTTCTGGTTTTAGGAAAAGGGAATTTCTGGGAGATGATTGTTAGTTTTTCCTCTTAATGTATAAGTTCTTAATCAGACATACACGAGAATTATCCTCTCTGATTTGCCAATAAAAGATTACCTTGAAATACCATTTAGACTTGAATTGGACTTCATGGATAGCAAATAAAAACGAGTCACTTAATCCACTTAAGAGTTTCTTTTTCTTGCTTACCAAGAATCTGGAGCAGATGTTTGCTGCTGATGGTGATTTGGCCACATTACAATGTCAAGCTTAGGTCTCTGTGAGTCTCTAGGCTTTTCCTTTGTGGTGACAGGATGAAGGTCTAGTTTTAGCCTTTTATCTGCATTTTAGACAGCATAAAAGGGGAAACAAAAGAGTTGAAAAGGGCTTGTACTAACTGAAACTTACCCCTTTCAAGGAAATTTGGAAAACGCCTTATCACAACTACTTCAGAAGAATTCTCTGACTTGTCTCTATCTTAAAAAGCAGCCTGTGAAATGTAGGTTTTTGCATGGACATATTTCTGCCCCAACCAATAGCGCCCCTATGGCTATTGGGTAGGCAAGAGTCAGTTATATTTAGCTTAAAAATCTTCAAAACAGCAAAAATTAAAGAAAAATATTTTCACTCTAATATATTCTCATGACAGTGTTCTGCTTTTTTATAATTCATACATCATTTTCATACAATTTATCTACCCTTTGAGACCCTAGAAGCCAAATAAGAAATGAAACATTAATTCAAGATGATATTTGTAATCAATGCCATTCAAACAAAAAGATTTATATATTTTATTTATTTGGAAGAATCTATGGAAAAAATACTTTTTACATTTTCCGTATTTCTAGTTAGAAAGGTAGTTAAATCCTTATGCTATACATGAAAAGGCATCATATCAATTGAAAGTAGGCTATGAGAAGTTAAGGGTGTATACTATAAACCCTATAGCACCCACTAAAAAAGAAACCAAATATTGTAGCTAGTCAGCCAACAAGAGAGATAAAATGGAATCATAAAGTATACTCATTTTTTTAGAGATGCAGGAAAAAGTGAAAAGTGCCAATGGGACAAATAAAAAACAGCAACATGGTAGTTTTAAACCCTGCCATATCAATAATCACGTTAAATATATACGGTCTAATCACCCCAAATGGAAGTCAGAAATTGTCAGATTGGATAAAAAAGTAAGACCCAACTGTAGGCTGCCCAGAAAAATCCACTTTAAATATAAAGAAAAATGAGGTTGAAAGGATAAGGATAAAAAAAAAGATATACCTAGGTAACACAAGTCACAAGAAATCTGGAGTGGCTATATTAATATTAGACAAAATAGATTATAGAACAAAGAGTGTTACCTGAAAAAACAAGGGTCGTTTCCTAGTGAAAAAGTGGTCAATTCAACAACAGGACATAACAATTCTAAACATTTATGTACCTAACACCAGAGATTCAAAATGCGTGAAGCAAAACTTACAGATCTTCAAGAAGAAATAGGCAAATCTACAATTTATCTTGGAGATTAACACCCATCTGTCAATAATTGAGCGTGTAGAAAAAAAAATGGCAAAAAATGGAGGAGATTAGAAAAACTCTATCAACCAATTTGATCTAAATGGCGTTTAGAAAAGATTCCACAAAATGATAGAATAATCCATATTCTTTGCAAGTGCGCATGAAACACTTATCAAGATAGATCACATTCTGGGCCCTAAATTAAGGAAATAAGAATATTAGAAAAAGTTTGAAGTTAATTAAAAGAAAAATCCACTGAACATCTATATTGGAAAACAAGAAAAGTCAAAAATTAAAGACTGCAGTTTATACATTAAGAGACTAAAAGAAGAACGACAAATGAGACCCAGAGTAAGCAGACAAAAGAAAATAATGATCAGAGTGAAAATCAATGAAACAGAAAACGCGAGAAAATCAAAAGCTGGTTCTTTGAGAAATTCAATAAAATTACTCATTCTCTAGACAATTCTATCAGTAAAAAAGATAAGAAAGAAATTAGCAATATCAGAAATAAGCAAGATGATACAACTACAGATTCTACAGATGTTACAAGAATAAAAAAAGGATTTTTGTGAATAATTCTGCCAAGACATTTGACAAATGGAGCAGACAAATTTCTTGAAATACACAAAAACCAAAGCTCACTCAAAATAAATAGATAACCTCAATGGCCATATAGCTATTAAAGGAATTGTACTTCTGATTAAAATCTGTCCCACAAACAAAACAAAAGAAAAAACCCACGCCCAGATGGCTTGGGAGTTCTTCCAAAGATTTAAGGAGAAAATAATACCAATTTTCCATAACTCTTCCAGAACAATGAAGAGGAAGGACTGATTCTAAACTTCTCTGAGGTTAGTATTATTCTGAAACTAAATCTCGCCATAGACTTTACAAGAAAAGAAAACTATGGAACAATATTCCTCATGTATATAAATACATATGACATGATCATCTTTTTAGGAAATCCAATGGAATCTACAAAATAGCTACTGGAGCTATAGAGTTTAGCAATACTCAAAGAAAAAAGATCGACAGATAAAAAATCATTTGTATTTCTTTATATTAGCAATGAAGAATGAAAATTTCACCTAAAAATACCAATTATAGGGGCTGATCAAAATGCAAAATAAAAAAATAACTCAGATCATTAGTTTGGGTTGCAAATAACAGAAAACAAGTAGAAATAATGTTAAAAAAATTATCAACTCTAAGGATTTGAGGATGTGTCATTGAATTTGAGGAAGAGTTAAATAGAGAAGGCCTCAGAAGGTGTGGGCAATAGAGCAGCTCCCATGATCTTGGTAACAGGAGCTTGTAGTCATTCCTGGAAAGCTCCATGGTTAACTGGACTCAGCTTTCAACTCCTCATCTCTCAGTTTAAATTCTAAATTCTTCCAGGAAGCAATCTGATGAGCCTGTCTTTGTTCAGGTAGTTACCCTTGCTCCAAGGAACTGAGTTTGGCATTGGGTTGTAAGTATTACCACGACAGCTGTTGACTCATTTCTGTAATCCTGTGCACGATTATGAGGGAGGCAATTCCCAAGGAAGGGGTACCAAACCAACTGCTGTATAAATTTCTGGAGCTTATAATGTTTCATTACTTAATAATGCAGAGTAAAATTTAGAAAACAAGATATGAAAGCTATAATTGTTTCAAAATATAGTCTCAAATTATCTCCATTTGACCTCTCCTTAAAAGGGAAAAACTTTATTATGAAAAAAATATGAAAAAGTTGTCTTACTCTATTAAAACATGCTCTCCGAAGAATTGTCATCTCAAACACTATATGTGTGTGTGTGTGTGTGTGTGTGTGTGTATCTTTATGCTCAGTTGAATAAATATACAAACCTTAACCTTCTCAGCCATTTCTGATGCAAAATTACACCCGTGTGGTCCTGACGAAATTGAAATTGGTGGTAACTGTGTTCGTAAGTATCACATTTTATTTTTTAATGATGTATTTATAAACTAATAATTTCAACAGGTTTTTATGTTCTGTGACTTACTGTAGATGTTGAATTATGTTAATATTTGTCAATACTCCAGTCTAGTGGATATCAAAAATAAAAGTCACTTTATCATGCCTTTAAGAAATAGTCTCGGAGTTGGCAAAGGTATGGAAAGTGGAGCATGTTCATATCCTACAGACATGTGTGTATGTTGGTAGGATCTTTTTATAAGAAAATTTGGCAATATATCTCAATTCCTAAACATTCACATATATTTTTTTCTAGCAATTCCACTTCCAAAAATCTAGCTAGAGAAATATTTTTGTGTGCAAGTTCAATATTTATAACAGCACTTTTCTAATAATATGAAAACAATAAGTTGCAAATATCCAGTAACTACTGATTGAGTCAATATTTTTATGCAGCCATATAAGAAAATATTCTATAAACAATATTAAATAAAATACAAGAATACATTCTTTGACGTTAGTAAATATCCACGGTATATTGTAGCTAAGAAATCAGATTGTACAACACAATCTCAAATTTGTTTTCTAGGAATGACTGCATTTGTACCAAATAAATCTTGAAAGATAAGTACCAAAACTGTTAATGATGCTCACAATTTTTCTTCTCATTTGATTCTGTATTTTTCATTTTCTAACTTAGTAAAATTTCTTGAAGTTATTTCAAATATTAAGAAACCCCCCACCATAATACTTCTTAAAATGAATAACTCTAAATAGATTGTCTAATAAAATTTACAATGTCTACCTAAACAATGGGTAGAAATTAAAATTATTTATTGAAACATTAGCCTTTTTGTGGAGGCTGATGGCCAAATATATTGATGATGTGGTGATATTCTAAATGAATGAGTGATTGTTGACATATAATTAATATAAATAACAAAGATGTTTTTAATGGTGAAACAAATGATGACGACATAAAACAAATCAAGAGAGATCATATAGTATTAAATATCAATTCTTAAAATTAATTTGCTTTGTCTTGAAAAAGTACTATTATAATAATCCTCAAATAAATCACTCTGAGTTGCTTTTCTATGCCTTATTCAGTTGTAAATGGATTTTCCAGCCCATTTTTCCATTGTTCTTGAAATAAAGTATTATTTTATCTGAAAGTCTCAGTTCAATTAGACCCTGTGATTTAAGTTCTTAAGAGAATAAAATAATATCCCTAATAATAATAACATTAACCATGAAGTATAATTGTTTGGCTATTCTGCATAGTAGTTTTGGATTTTCTTTATAACTCAAATAATATAATAAAACCCTTTTTGCCCTTGAATAAATGATAAATTTAAGCTATTTGTCATGCTATTCAGAATGTTTATGCAATTAATTGGAAAAATTGCTATGCAAAATCATACACAATTTGGGAAGTAACACTTGAATGAAAATATTGAGTCAAAAGTCAACAGATAAAGCTTCAGGAAAAAATGGAGAATGCATTAACAGCATATACTAATATTAGAATTGACAAAGGGATAATAATTTTGCTTTTCAAGCATAAATAATTTATCTGTCGTTTTTGAAACCTTTTTCTTTAAGTACATTTTAATAAATTTTCTTTGATCTACATTGTTGTGAGCAATGATCAACTGACAGCACTTAAAATATTGATTCAAAAATTTTAATTTTCATCAGTTATTTTCCTTTCAGTCATTTGTCATCTCTTATTCCTAATACAGTCAAGCGTCGCTTAACGACAGGGATGCATTCTGAGGGGTGCACCCTTAGGCGATTTCGTTGTTGTGTGACCGTCATGGAGTGCACTTACACAAGCCTAGATGGTTCAGCCTACCACACACCAGGGCTATATGGTACTAATCTCATGGGACCACTGCCGTATATGTGGCCTGTCATTGACTGAAGTGTCCTGATGCAGTACATGGCTATAATCATTTCCACAGAGTTCTTCCCTGTTTGGAAATGAAGTCAGCTTCTTTTTCCTAGTTTATTTGAGAGGAAACTTTTACTCAGATATATAATTTTTCAAAAATCAATATATACTCAAAAGTAGTCTATTATTTCCTTCAAATCCGTGTATAATGTTTAACATATTTGGCAAAATAACTGTTACTTAGATTAATTTGAAAACAATTAATTTTATTATTTATTAATGTTTAATTTTTAACTAATTTTAATTAATTTTTAATTAATTAATTTTGTTATTATTTATAACAATTAATGTTATTGGGATTTTGCAATCTGATATCTAACAAAATAGCACTTTAAAATACCTGAAAGTACATAAGGTTTTTCTCCCCTTCACATTTAGAATAAGGTCTGTCAGAACTTTCCAAAATCCACATGACAGGACTGAAAAATTAATTTCATGATTATCATAAAATTACCATGTATATCATAGAAAAAATATTTTTCTGTTTTAGGACATTTTTAAAAATCTTACTTTAAAATTTATTGCTCAGATATTTTTCTCTTTTCTAAAATAGGACAAAATAAATCAAAACTCATGTAAAAACATTTTAGATCCCCAGATCTAATCTTGCAAAGGCCCAGAGCTAAAAATTATAAAATCTTTCTGAATTCCTAGAGGAAACTTCAAACATTTTTAACCTCAGAAAAATGAAAAGGATAAGGCTATAGTTTAACACTTGGTATAGTTCACTGAGATTGTTTAATCACTCCTGTAATGAACAGCTCTTTCAATGCAGAGTAATGACGAGCTGAGTTATAAGAGGAAATTATGAGTAAAATAGTAAGTCATTTGACTTTACACTATAGTGACTATTTTCCTTTATAACAAGAAATTATAATGTAGAAAACCTTAATTTTGCTTGTTTGTTCCATCTTCTAGAAAGGATAATTGCTTACAAAAGGGTCATTTACTTTTATATTGAAGAGCTAGACTTTTCAAGGGTAGGCATATTCCATGTACATTAATAAAAGCTTGATAAGCTGATAAATTTCTCTGCTTTCAATAGCTCTGTGATTATGGGTCAAAATAAGAACGTGCTACTTTGCTGATTGTAAGAGAATAATTATTTTTCTAAGTATATTTTATTTTTCCTAAATTTAATCTCTGAAATACAATATTCATAAACTTTTCCCATAGCCAGTCTCCGTTCTTTAAGAGGCGCAGTTACAAATTATGCCTCTTCTCCCATCAGGTCAGCTGTCTGCCTCATTGCCACCACCCACTCCAGGACGGCCACAGGTTGTGGTGGAGCTGATTGAGTCCAGGCTTTTCTGCAGGTGTGCTTTTGACGTTTCCCCTACAAACAACTCTGTGGGATTTCTCATAGCTTGGTCTAGACTTTCTTCTCAAGAAGTCAAAGAGGAGCTGAAGCGAGAGACCACAGTTCAGGCATTCTCTCTGTTAGAACTGGATGGCATAAATCTCAGACTTGGAGACAGGGTATGTTCTAAAACAACTGGGTTTTCTTTCCTTTCATGAATGTATTAATTTTCAAAAGTGGATTTTTTAACACATCCTAAAAAAATATTTTCATCCCCAGAATATAAAGCACTAATGTTTTTCTTTTTATTTTTTCCTTGGCAGTTGTGCCAACTCCAGTAATAATTGGATGAGACAGTAATCTTCGTGACTATATATGAGTATCTTCTTTTAGCAGTTCGTTGATTATTATCAATGAATCTTTATAACTCTATCTCTCTTTCTGGTTTTAAAATGATATGCTTTTATTTTAGAAAAACTATTTAAATTTATTAATGATGATATCACTTATCCACTTTTAAATACATCTTTAAATACAAAGTCTACAACACTTTATGTTGGGATTTGAATAAGTATTTTATAATGATGGACTTTTCCTCAATTTTCAAGCAAATTTTTAAATTAGTTTTTGATTATCTCTTACGCACTATCTGCCAAAAATTAAAATCAAGTACTTAAATACAATAATTTACATATATTTCCTCCATAATTTTATTACTAAATAATTAATTATTAACTGTATTCATAGGTATTCTGTAGTGCCTCCGTCTTTTTCTTGGAGGAACCACATGTACAAAGTTTAGCCATTGAAAGCCAAGAATTTTTTGCAGGCATTAAGGTATGTAGCACTGGGGATGGATCAAAAAGATTATTCCTTTGGAACTGTACTTCTCATACTGTGATCTGTGGATGCTGGGTCCAGGACTTCATCACAGACTGAATGTTGAGACCCAAGAGTCTGTATTTTTGAAAAAATAACCCAAATAATTCTAAGGCACAACAAAGTTTGAGGGCCCCTATTAATGAACTAAAATTTGAATATACTTGCATTTTTTTTCAGAAGTAGCTCAAATTAAAATAAAGCAAAAGTTCTTTATTCTTTATTCTAAAGTTCCCATAATTCACTCCATCGTATAAATAAAGGAGTATCAGTTTTTAGTAATTATGCACTTTGGAAGACAGGTACCAGGTCAAGTGCTAGGGCCTCTGACTAGAGTAGAATTAACCCAGAAATCTGGGCTTTACGGACTGCAAAGATTGAGCTCGCTAAACAAGGCAATATCTGTGACCATCCTCGTAGTACCAGGGTCCAAGAACTGAGGAGCTACTCCAGGAGATGAGCAGAGGTGACAGGGAATCCGGAGTGGTGGGAGGAGTAGGAGCAGTACCAAGAGGGCTAGGCAGGCAAGCGCTGTGCACCTTCTGAGGTCTCAGCCACGGGACTGGAGTTTCACCTGGACTCATCTCTAGTTCAAGGAGAAGATGGGATACTCGATAGATTGTGAGAATAGAACTCAGAACCAGGACAAAGCCTGTTCCTGCATAAAGTCCATTTATACACAATAGGGACCAGGGAAAGGAGTGAGAAGAGTGAACTAAGTTGTCAGAGTAGCACAATCACAGTGGGAGGGGAAGCAGAGCTCAGATCTTGGAAGCACAGGACCTTTGGATGCACGTTGGTAAGAACTCAGCAGACATCAGGGCTAGTGGTCAGCCCCCAGGGACTGTTTCTGACTGGGCTAATGGAGAAAATTCAGTGCTAAGAAATATCTATTTTGAGAGCTAGCCAAGAACTGAGACTGAGTAAAAACTTCCTGCCTCAAAAAAAGGATTGGGCTGTGAACTGGCATAGGACCAGTCCCAGATTTCAGTACTCTGTAAATCCAGCTGTGGGAAGCAGAGGCTGAGAAATAAGCAGAAGGTTGAGATGTTTCAGGTGACAACATTTTGATTTATGTTTTAAAACTTAGATTTCTAATTTATATTAGGGAAGATAGTAATCCCTAAGAATAGTCTCTTCCATTGACGTGTCAGTAAGTATTAGCAAAGAATGGAAGAATATAGGAATCGTTCCGTCTCCTTCATTCTCTAGCCTGCCATGGAACTAGAATCACTAAGGCAGCCTCCCCCCAGACTGCCTAACAGTTGGGGAACCGAATTGTGCCCTAAGCTCAGAGCAGAGGAAACTCCATGTACTCTTCTGTGTGTTGCTGATATTTTTCAGGGTTTGGATTTAATTGATCTTGTTTAATTCAAAAATTCCAGTGCTTAAGTTCTTACTACCAGCTCATTTAGCAAAATAGGAACTGCTGAGAAAAATGCCCTTTCAAAATTATTCTATCTTAGAAATAAATTCTGTCTTTACCTAACTGCTCTCTGTATTTTCTTATACCAGTTACAACCTGAATTGAGCACTATATCAGAAGATGGGAAAGAATACCAGTTGAGGATAGAGAGCACAATTCCGATTGTTTGCTCTGAATTCAGTGAGCTTGATCAGGAATGCAAAATCTCATTAAAACTGAAAACTGTTGATCAAGGTAATATACTAAATTCATGTAATTTTATTATTAGACTTCAAATAATAACTAAAGCTTTTTTTTCTTCTAGAAAATATCACTGGAGTATACTCATATTTAGTTATGTTGCATGTTTCTATCAAATTATAGCTCAATCGTAGTAATAATACTGGGGCAAATTTATGATTTCCAATGCAATCTACATTGTAATCCACATTTATCTCTCCTGGGCTTGAAGCATAATTTTACAAAGCAACAATATTGAACAATCTCCTCCCTGACATCTTCTTTCTCCTCCTCCTCTTTTTCCTCCTCTTCTTCCTCCTTTTTTCTTCTCCTTCTTCTCCTCTCCCTTAAACTTATTCTTCTCTTTGCTTTGTTTTCAGAGATTGAGGGACAAACTGCTCTTTATGATTTTCCAAATCATTCCTAATGAGGGAGGTGTGATAAGTTATGCTCAAAGTTCAAGCTTATGCAGCGTGGATCTCATAATGCATTCTTTACACTTCTCTCCTAAATGTAAGCTTACGTTTGAGATCTTTAGTTTTAAAATTCTTGTATTTCTGAGGCCTGCCCGTTGGTGCAGCAGTTAAGTTCACACGTTCCGCTTCGGCGGCCCAGGGTTCGCCAGTTCGAATCCTGGGTGCAGACATGGCACCGCTTGGCAAGCCATGCTGTGGTAGGTGTCCCACATATAAAGCAGAGGAAGATGGGCATGACTGTGAGCTCAGGGCCAGTCTTCCCCAGCAAAAGGAGAAGGATTAGCAGCAGATGTTAGCTCAGGGCTGATCTTCCTCAAAAAAAAAAATTATTCTAATTAATTACTAACTTTATAGATTGTATCATGCACGGCAGCATATATATCACTGTCACAGCCATATATAGAGAGAGATCCCACAGAACAAGATAGAATATGAAAGAACAAAGCATGTATAGCAGTGATTGAGTTGATTGGGTTCTTTCTTTCCCTGTTAATCCTCTGATGTAGAGACCAAGTCATGTAAGAGATACAATAGCCACCCCTTCTCCGCAGTTTCAGTTTCCATGGTTTCAGTTACCCTGGTCAACCTTGGCCCAAAAATATTAAATGGAAAATTCCAGATATAAACAATTCATAAGGTTTAAATTGCACACCCTTCTGAGTAGTGTGATAAAATCTCGCACCATCCCACTTTGTCCTGGCCAGGATGTGAATCCTCCCTTTTCTAGTGGATCCATGCTGTATATGCTACTGGCCCATTAGTCAGTTAGTGACCATCTCCGTTATCAGATTGACTGTTGTGATATTGCAGTGTTTATGTTCAAGGAACCCCTATTTTACTCAATAATGGCCCCAAAGTGGAAGAGCAGTGATGCTGGCAATTTAGATATATCAAAGAGAAGCTATAAAGTGCTTCCTTTAAGTGAAAAGATGAAAGTTTTCAACTAAATAAGGAAAGAAAAAAAATCACGTGCTAAGATCTGTGGTAACTTTTAGTACAATATATTCTTATAATTTGTCTGTTTTATTATCAGTTATTGTTTAATCTCTTACTATGCCTAATTTATAAATTAAACTTTATCATAGGTATGTACGTATAGAAAAAACATGGTATATATGGGGTTCAGTTTCTATTTGTGGTTTCAGGATTCCACTAGGGGTCTTGGAGTGTATCCCCCATGGGTAAGGGGGGACTACTGTTCATAGATTAAAATATAGCCTTTAAGGGAGATTACAATTCTGCTCGCATACCTTTTCACTATAGGACATAAAATTTTATTTCATAAATACACCAAATGCAATGTATCTAAGTCTTTATGTCTATATTATATCTAACTAAATCAGAGAAACAAAAGGATAAAAATGATAGCAGAAAAAGTCTCATGGGAATCATGCAACCAGGAATAGAGATAGGTGTAGAGATAGAAAGAGGAATCAAGAGAGACTACCTCAAGACAGTTGACAGTAAACAGGCTTAGATAATACCCAGCTACTTAGATTTCATGTGCAACACTACATTTTGAAATATAACCCAGAGATATGAAATTAAACCCACTCTCTCAGAATGTCTGACACAATTCTACTTCAAGCCATCTCTCAAAAGCATATTAGGCAAATTTTACTGCAATTTATGGGGGAGAATAGGAAAAGGAAGACCTGATTGATATTTTCCAAAATTGTGTTAGGCAAAGATTTTGTTCAGTTACAAGTATACTGTAAACTATGTTTGTATACTCTCAGTTCTGTTGACCTTAAACAAATAGACAGCCAGTTATTTCCTCAGCCAAAATGGGTTTGTTTAGGATCAGCAAAGAATTACAATTCGGGGTCTGCAAGTGTCGTGAGCCCGGTGCAAGTTCCCAGCAGCAAAGGGAAGAGAAACTCTTTTATAGAGGGGAGGAGGAAGTTGGGAGGGCTATTGTAAACTAAGAGTTCAAGGTGTAGTGGTTTTTCATTGGCTCCTTGTGACAGTCTCTCATTGGCTGAGTTTCTTGCTGATCAAAAAGAGGAAGTCTTTCTTCTTCCTGTTGGGCTCTGCTATGGCTCTAGGGTATGAGATGTCCCTGGCTCCAATTTAATGAGGTTTCTGTTTATTACTTTCTACATCCTATCAACAGGCAATCCTTGCTATAATAATAAAAAACAGCCTAAATACATTCCCACATTTTAGAAGTTTGCTTGTTCTTATTCTTTGTCAATTAAAAATGATTTCCTTTTTTTCTGGAGAAAATGTCCTGGATATTCTCATCTCATCTTTTTAAAGTATATCTCTAATTTCATAGAGAACAAGTCAGTGTCTCCTAATATATTTCTACAAAGACCATGCTGCTTTTTCTGCAGGCTTAAAGAGAACAACACTTGGCCCTCATACCACAGACCAGAGGAAGTGATGTCAGGGGCTATATCTAAGCCAGATATATTCCATGTTCACCTTAGGGAGCTGGTTATGAGTTTGGATGTTTCTGTTATTTTTTTATGTGTATGAGAAAATATCCATTTCTAGAAAAAATGCATGAACAGAAATATTTTTTCAGGAATTTTGAATCTAGTGCAGTATACCTATGTCTGACCAATATAATTTTATACCTGAAAATGATGTGTGGAAGAAAAGATAGAAAGTTTTTAATGACTTCTTTCTTCCTCCTTAATCTCAGAAGGACTTTGGAATCATTAATTGGATAGAGAGTTAACTTTCTCTGTGGCCAGTTTTGGGAGGAATCTATTCTTTTTTTTCAGTTACACAAATTCCTAGAGTTCCTTCGTTCTTTTCTGTTACCGTTTTCTTTTCAAATTATTTTTTCTTGTTCTTTGTCCCGTAGGCAAGGGAGCATCTCGAGGTTCTGAATATATTGGGAGATTTGAGAGGTGAAAAGAAGTAGAGAGTTTACTACTGGTGTGGAATTACTTAATTTGTTTTGATTTTTCTATTTTTTAAGATGATGAGCCCTGTATCAATAATTAAACCTGTTTGATGAACCCTGTATCAATAATCATTGCTGTCACTCAACAATGGGTAGAACATGAGTACAAGCCCTAAGAAATATCACAGGCATATCTGGACCCAAGGCCCAATTCTTAGGGAGAAAAAAACTCAAATTAGGTTTCTTGGTGCTAAAATTATTGAATTTTTTGCAGAAACAAAGATAAATTTTATATATTGCTTTTGAATTTTATCCAGGTGCATATGGATTTATAACTTTATTGGAAATAATAATATATATGTACATATATATGTATATATTGAAGTTGATTAATTATTTGTAAAGATCAGGTATAGCTTTGGGTTGTTTTTTATTTAACTGTTTTATTGAGGTCATGTTGACTTACAACACTGTGTAATTTCAGGTGTTCATTATTATATATCAGTTTCTATATAGACTGCATCGTGTTCACCACCAATAGTCTACCTTCCACCCATCACCATACATATGTGCCCCTTTACACCTTTCACCCTCTGCACTATGCCCTCCCCTCTGGTAACCACAAATCTGTTCTCCTTATCCATGTGTTTGTTTATCTTCCACATATGAGTGAAATCATATGGTGTTTGTCTTTCTCTGTCTGTCTTATTTCACTTAGCATAATACCCTCAAGTCCATCCATGTTGTTGCAAATGGCACTATTATGGCTGGGTAATATCGCATTGTATATATATACCACATCTTCTTTATTCATTCATTGATTGATGGGCACTTGTGTTGCTTCCAAGTCATGGCTTTCCATGTCTTGGCTTCAGTAGCCTTGGTTGTTTTTTTTTTAATTTGAGGAAAATTAGCCCTGAGCTAAATGCTGCAAATCCTCCTCTTTTTGCTGAGGAAGGCTGGCCCTGAGCTAACATCCATGCTCATCTTCCTGTACTTTATATGTGGGACGCCTACCACAGTATGACTTGCCAAGTGGTGCCATGTCTGCACCCGGGATCCTAACTGGCCAGCCCCGGGCCGCCGAAGCAGAATGTGCGCAATTAACCACGGCGCCACTGGGCCAGCCCCCAGCCTTGGTTTTATTTAGACAAAAATTACAGTCATGTTTTTTAAGTAAGAGAAATTAATTTAAGAATAATCTCTCAATTCAATATTTCATGTTAATCGAGTTATTACATCTTTGGTTGGTATATTCCCTTAGAAAAATTCTCAATGTGTTTTTTCACAAAACAGGTAAAGAACAGCTAGGCTTAAATTTGGCGCTGTCTTCCTGTCACTTGGACCTTCACCGGACGCCATCCTGTGCTAATGGAACCTGTAGCCATGCTTTTGTGCACTACACTGCTGTGACGGATTGTACTCAAGATGGAGATAGAGTTACAAACATCGTAGTGGAACCTATAGTGAATGAGGATTTCCTGTGGAACAGCTACATTCCAGACAGCATCCAGGTCGTCAAATTACAAAAATATGTTTTCAATTGAAGCTTTAAAATAGATATGTGTATTTTATCACTACACTTTGTAAACTTTTCATTTCAAAATTATTTTATGTTATTTCAGGTTTTAAATGATCCAGTATTCAATAACTATGATAAAAACAATAATTGAAAATTCGTTGAGATTGCTAAGCAATTTATTGTATGTCACTAAATAACAATAGTAATATTTACTGAAAATATCTTTGCTTTTAAGATCAGAGTAAAGGATGTCCCAACTGCTTACTGCTATTCATTTACTGACCCACATATAATTACATTTGATGGCAGGTAATTTCCTGAAAGTTTTTTCTTTTAGCAGTTTTTGTTTCTTTTGGATTTTGTTGTTGATTTATTTTAAGCATCATCCTATTATATTATTTCTTAGTCCTAGTCACTGAAATTTAGAAAGGAAGGGATGTATGGACATCAGTGGCTTGTTTCAAAATATTAACTTATTTGTGTGTAATGTTTTTGCCTTAAAATCTAGTCCTTAGTAAATATAAGGATTAGTTGTGAGGCTGAATTTGTAAAAATAAAGATTCTTACAAATACAGACAATTATTTTAGCTTACCATTTATTTGTTTTTAATAATGGTTAAATTATCTGCTCTAGAGATATTTACTGTACTGCATTTCCACGTGATTCTGAAACGATCTTTAAGGTTGAGGCAAAATGATTACACTAACATGTTAAAATTATTTTAAAATCTAACCAGTTCTAATTCATGGCAAGGATATTCAGGAAAAAAAAAAAGCTATTGTAGCCATTATGAATACCTGGATATCTGCCTAAAATACAATAGGCAAAACAACTAAAAAGTAATATAAGCTGTCTTGCTATTAATATCTGCATAGAAGGATTTAAACTTAGTTATGCTGTTCTGGGGAATTCATGATTTTAAGATGTCCCTAACGAAAATGATAAGAACACCTCATTGTTGAGTCAAAATCTTCTCCATTCTTTCTTAAAAATTGTAATATGATCATTGTCACTAAAATTATTTAATACGAATAAACAGATATAGAATGCTTCCAGTAACAAATTATACTCCAGAGGTTTGAACAACCATTGAAAAGTTGTAGGAACTGATCCCATATGGGAGAATCCTTTATGGTTATAACTAAAAGCTAGGAAGCTTTAGTGGAAAAACCTCAAGAAATCATAGTGGTGATTACTTTAATTCATTATAATTCAACAAGATCACTTGTGCAACAACTCAGGGACAAACCATGTTCTGAGTGCCAAAAGTATGGCAGTGAACAAAACAGACAAATGTTCCCTGCTCTCATGGAGCTTACCTTTGTATAGGTGAAGAGAGGTATACACAGTTAATAAATATAGAGAGTATCTGAGGAAGACAGATGCTATGAAGAAAACGAAAGCAGTGGCAGAAAGAGAAGTCTGGAAGTAGGGGTTGACTGAAGCAGTGAAATGAAAGAGAATAGTAGTAAGAGAGATTCAGCTGTTTATCACCACATTGTTTCAGTCAATGCTCTACAAATAAATGCTAGAGATAGATAAAGCTAGCAGAAATAAAGATTTTCATTCTTGCATCAAAATATATTGAATGTGTATAAATAAACTTAAATACACATTTTTGGTTTATAACTATTGTGATATTTTATACCAATTCTTAATGCAATTGACTTTTGTTAACCATAGAGCATATGACAATTTCAAGACTGGAACATTTGTGCTTTATAAGAGTGCGTCACGTGACTTTGAAGTCCATGTACGTCAATGGGACTGTGGAAGCCTTCAGTATCCTGTGTCATGTAACTGCGGGTTTGTTGCCAAAGAAGAAGGTGATGTAGTTACTTTGGATATGTGCAGTGGTCAGCTACATGAATCACAGCCGTATTTATTTGTAAAGAGCCAAGATGTAACCAGCAATATCAAGATAAGTGAATCTTACTTAGGAAGAAAAGTCACAGTATGTATTTTCATAACTATTAAAAATATTTTTCCTTACTTTCTGCAGATTTGGGATTAAAATCTGAACTTCTTTTCACCTCTATTAAATTAGATGCTATCATTTTTCACCATTAATTTTTTTAAAGAAAATAGCTTTTAAATTAACACAGATTTTAGAAGGAATAAAATTCTTTTCACTTACCACACACAAATAGACACAACATAGTTAAAACTTTGTCAAATCTAAGCTCCTTTATTTTAAGATTTCAGTATGATAACTTGGTAAGTTAATCATAAAAATTATTTTTGACAGTGTCTAATAAATGGTATATTAGACAGAGATGAAATATATAATTAAGAAGAAATATTCAGGAATAGCTAGCCAATTGAAATGAATACAAATGGTTCTGTCTCAGGAATAGGCTGGTAGATACTTGTATTTTAAGGTCATCTTCTTGTCATCTTCCAAAAAGGTAAATTCCAGGTGAATAAAATTTAAATTTAAGAGAAAGTAGTAGAAAATGTAGGCGAATGTTTTTATAACGTTGAGGTGAACAAGAATTTTTAACAAAACGTCATATGTTTGAATTCCATCATCCAAAACCAAAATGCAAATTAAAAATTGGGAAAATATTTGCTACATATAAAACTTACAGTCAATAGAGAAAACACTCCTGTGCCTCACTAATGTATAATGGGCACTGCAATTAAAAGGAGCCAATAATATAAACAGGCAATTCACAAAAGAAATGAAACTGACAAATATGTTGAAAAGTACAAATAACAACAAAAATCTGAAAACCTCAGCCTCATTAGTAATCAAAGAAATGCAGATCAAACATCTCTCATACAATATTGGCAAGAG
Source organism: Equus asinus (assembly GCF_041296235.1). Taxonomy (NCBI): domain Eukaryota; kingdom Metazoa; phylum Chordata; class Mammalia; order Perissodactyla; family Equidae; genus Equus; species Equus asinus. The sequence continues at coordinate 145,007,224 of NC_091790.1, read as the reverse complement.
TAAAAATAGTTACAATCTTTCCAGAAGACACATATATTATTTATATATTTATAAATTGAATCCATGCATGTTATTTGTCAAGAAATAGTAATTTTCTTTTGAAAATTTATCATATTAAATAATTAAGGATGTGTGTAATCCCAATGATGTTCATTGCATCTCTCCTTATAAGAGGGAAGAGTTACAGTAAATCAGTGATGACTAAAAGAGTTTAACCAAAACCCTAAATAGAGCGATGTCATATAATAGAACACTTTGTAATCATGAAAATTTTGGAGTAGAAGTGTATTTATTGACAGGCAAGGATATTATTGTAACATAGGAGAGGTTTTCGAAGAATTTGCACCAAGATCTTAACATTAGCTACCTCAGATTGAGTAGTAATGTAAGATTTGTTTGCTTTTAAAATAACTTTCTGTAATGAACACTTACATTTTTAAAAAGAAGTGCAATTTTTAAATTTGAAAAATTAAAAGCGAAGGAGAGACAGAGGAAGAAATACAGGTGGTGTATCTTCAGTGAGTTTTGGAAGAGTGTTTCTCAACCCATGCGTCCAAGACCCTCGTCTGGGAGAGGTGATACTCCTGTGGGGAGGATCATAATTAGACAACACAGACTATTAAGATAATTCAACAAACTCCCCTTGCTCTCATTCCCAGCTCCCCAAGCAATGTTCTGGTTATAATTTGCCTTCTGATTCTGTTTGCCTACCAGCAGCAAGAGAATGCTGATGAGCCAAGGAATATGTACTCCTCGGGAATTGTATTTATCTGTGTAAATTAATTACTCAGCAGTCTAGTTCTATGTTAAATTATTATCAGAGACATTACTTGGTACACATTATCCTCAACATTTATAGCTGTTTTAGTTGTATAAAATATTGCACTTTGGTTTAAATTATTTAAAGAAAGGAGTTTGGACAATATATCTCAATAAGAGAATCAATATGAAGATCAAATTTCAAGTCAGCAAAATGCAAAAACCCATTATTTTGACATATAGCATTAAAAGGAAAGTTGTAGTCTAAAGAAAATTGGTATTTTATTCTCTTTTTATATTGAAGGAATAAATGAGTTTGGTTTTTATTTCTTAAATTATAGTTTTTTTTCTTAATCCGTATTAAATATCATTTAAATGATAACTTTTATTTCTGTATTTTAGATCTGGTTTTCTTCTGGAGCGTTCATCCGTGCTGATCTTGGTGAATGGGGCATGAGTTTAACAATCAGAGCCCCTAGCTTAGATTATGGAAATACTTTGGGACTTTGTGGCACTTTTGATGAGAACCCAGAAAATGATTTCCATGATAAAAATGGGATCAAAATTGATCAAACTTTTAATAATTGTGTTGCTTTTATTAATGAATGGAGGTAAGAAAGTAAATTATTTTTCATTTGTGATTATATTAATATTAAATTTAAATTTGTGTAACTCAACACTCTTCTTTTTTTGCAACACATTCCTGGGAGAAAAATGTTCTTGTCCAAATTACTATTCTTTTTTTGGTTTCCATCTGGAAGGATTTTACCAGGAAAAAGCATGTTTGACACCATGCCAATTTCTCTGCCCTCACCTGGAAAACTATCCTATTGTCGCTGCTCATTGGACACACCTTCATTGTATCCATCTTCTAATCATCTGGATAGTGGTTCTCAATCAGAAATTATTTCACATTGCAAAGACCTCCCACACATCAAATTCTCTTCCTTGATACCAGAACTAGATGTCACCTCTGAATATATTAATTCAGAAGCTCTTGCCAGAGAGATAAACAAGCATACACTTCGAGAAGAAAATAATTTGAGTTACTTTCCTCAAGACAAAAAGCATGTGAACCTAACAAAACTGGATGTAAATTTACAAAAACATCTTGGGAGTGAAAAACGAGGTGCACCAAAAACTGTGGACAATGGGAGACGCACATGGGACCAGGGGGGTCACAACCAAGAAATGAAGTGGGATCGACAGCGCAGATGGAAACGGCAAAGCTTGTATGAGTTTCCTCCATTTTTTGCTTTCCAAAGTCTCAGCCAAAGTGACCTAGAAGAGTTTGCTTATTTCTTCCCTGAGGACCATGCTGAGGATGTCCACCAAGAGTTTGTCCCCACGTGGCCCACCCCCTCTGGCCTCACCGAGTACAGCACCTTGGAACTGTGTCAGCAGAAGCTAGCCAACTCCAGTGTAGGAAGGCGCTGCCTTGCCTTTCTTGGCAAGAGACTAGACAGTGTTATAGATATGTGTGTTAAGGATGTTCTGCTAAAAGACGATCTTAGCTGGGCAGAAGCAGGTGTAGCCCTGTTAGAAAATGAATGTGAAAAGAGGATTTTGGAAGAGGGGAGATTGAACACAGAAGAATACGGCAGGTCGATGGAAGACATTCTCTTGGTATTAAAATGCCCCAATTTATGCAGTGGCAACGGGCAGTGTATGGAATGGGGGTGCGCATGTTCCCCGGGCTTTAGTTCCTACGATTGCAGTGATTCGCACGGTAAGTAAATACTCTCCAGCTTTGGTATTGTGTATGTTATTTGATCATGAAAACATCTTTGTTCTTTTTTACCTTCACTATCTTAACAGGGTTTATTCAGATTATGTAGGAAAAAAACCCTCAAATTATATTAATTAATACCTCAATAATTTCCAGAAGTGTCATATCCTATTCAGAGTAAAAGCTGAAGTGCTTATAATGGCCTATATGGCACAATGTCATCAGACACACGCTATCTCTGGAAACTCATCTCCTACTACTGTCGCCGTCACTCATTGCACTCCACCCACTTTGGTCTCTGTGCTGTTCCTTGAAAATGCTGAGTTCTCTTGACCTCAGGGCCTTTGCACACAGCTGGTCCGTCTACTAGTAGAGAATAATTGCTTTTCTAGGACTTAAATTTAGTATTTTATAAGCACTGTGTTTATAATATTTTGCTAATTATATAAATTTGCTAATTGTTTTCTAACCCATCTATATGGTACAAACTATTTTGTCTCAATACATTAGAGAAAGAAATTTTAAAAAGCCATTTTGATTCCATTAACCACTAAACCAGTAACTCCTGATTTTCCTCCTACCGCCACCATCCTGCCTCCTTCCATCTGCAGACTTTTCCATTTCAGTAAATGCAAACTTTATTCCTCTAACTGTTCATGTTAAAAACCCATAGTCATTTTGACTTTTCTTTTTCTCTCATGTGTCATTTAATCTATTAGCAGCAGCTTCAACTCTAGCTTCAAAGAATTTCATCTCTTTTCCTGCTACAGCCTTGATCAAGGCCACCATTCTCTCTCACCTGGATTATTATAGATTCTCTCAAAGTTTATTCTCCATGCAGCAGCTACAGCGATCCCTTTTAAATGTAAATCAGATCATATTACTCCTCTACTTAAATACCTCTAATGACTCTCCATCTCCTTCCGAGTAAAAGCCACAGTCCCTACCATGGCCTAGAAGACCCTACAAAATCTGAGTCTCCTCTCTCACCAAATTTATCTACCGTTCCCTCCATAGCTCCCTCCAGTGTTCTCAAGTGATTGCTTTGCTGTTCCTCTAAGAGGCCAAGCCTGCTCCTACCTCAGGACCTTTGCACTTACAGCTGTCTCTCACTGGAGCATTCTTCTACCACGTCTTCATGACTGAATTCCTTCTCTCTGTTCAAATATCATATTATCAAAGAATCCTTCCATGGTCGTTTAAAATAAAGTACTTTTTATCACACTATCTCATAGTCTTTGTCTCCCTTAATGTAGTTAATATACTTTTTCTCCATAGTCTTGAAAACACGTATGCGATACATGTTTTGTTTTGGTTTTTTTTTTGCTAGGAAAGATTCATCCTGAGCTAACATCTGTTGCCAATCTTCCTCCTTTTTTTTTTCCCTCCCCAAAGCCCCAGTACATAGTTGTATATTCTAGTCATACGTCCTTCTAGTTCTTCTATGTGAGCTGCCACCACAGCATGGCTACTGATAGACAAATGGTGTGGTTCCATGCCTGGGAACTGAACCCAGGCCGCCAAAGCAGAGTGTGCCAAACTTTAACCACTAGGTCATCAGGGGTGGCTCGATACACTTTTAACAACATCAAATAAATAGAAGTTGCTTAGTAAATATTTGTTGAATATATGAAAGGGAAACTAATACATGTTTTTTAAAATTTTCGTAAATATTTTTAGGTTCTGAGTACACATAACTTATGATTTTGTATCCTATTGTCAGTAAAGTTATATTCACTTAGATTTTGCCAATACTTAGACAAAGGACTCAATTACTTTTACATATTGTATTTATCTATTTTGACAACCAGATCTTGCTTATATAGGTAGTATATGATCTGACGAGATCAGGCACGTTCAGGGTGATATGGCTGTAGACGGGTAATGTATGATCTTACTAAGAACAGCAATGTTACCATATGAGGGTCAGTTAACTCTGACTGCTAGATGAAATTTTTCTTTCTGTGACTGAGAAGTACACTTAAGATTATGGTAGCTTACAGGACAGCAATAATACATTAAAACATCAACAATACTACAATGGCAGCATACTTAAATTTTGCTAACTCCTTTCTAAAGCTTAAACTAAGGATTTAAAAAATTTTAATACATTATATTGTTAACTGCACTATTTTATTACAAAAATATTTTTTCTTTAACCCATCTACATGGCACAAACCAAAATGGCAAAATGAAAACACAGGCCATTATAATAGTAATTTCTTAATACATGACCTTAATTGATATCAAATATTATTATAACATTAATTAATTAATTAAACTTGTATATTTAGGTACAGTAGTACTTCAAATACAATTTTTGTTGGTTTGATGGTGGATACATTTTTAAATACCGGATTACTCTTAACATTTAATGGTTTAATTAATTTACTAAATAATATTTGGGGCAGTCTTTGAAATACTACTTCACTTATTTTTAATTTGGGCCTTGAAAATAATTAGTTTTTTTCTGTAACTGAAGAATATATGTCCTATTTTGTTATCACTTTTTCCAAAGACAAAGCTCCTGAAATTATAGAACTTGAGAATGCTGGATTCTGTAATGTTCGAAAATACAACTGTATGATGGTGAGAGTTTTCGGTCAAGGCTTCAAAGAATCACCTTCGTTTAAGTGTGAAGTTACTAAACTGCAGGTATGTTCATTATAGACTTGAAAAACAATTAAGTTTATAGGTTATTCAGATTAATTTTATCTTGGAATAACTTGTTTTTGCAATTAGCAACGTATTTCCAAAGATGTCATATCCACAGAGAGCTGAACAGGAGAATGATTAAGTTACTGAAACTTAATATTTAGAAAATATTTACATGGGTAAGCTGAACACGTAAAACCATAAATCATATTTTAACATTCTTCTTACTTTTTCTCTAAATTGATGAAGCCAAATGTGATTCCAAGATTGAGAATGTACAAGAGGAAATAGCTTTTGTACGTGTTTTTGTCAAGTACTTATACTTGATATATGCTTATTTCGAGATTTTATGAGTAGAGCCTTTCTAAATGAGCCATGAAATATTTTAATCCCAATGAAATAATAAGATACAAAATTGGAAATGTAATATATGTATAATTTTATTCACTTCAATATTACTCAAGAGAGTACATATTATATTGTTCTTGGCAGAATAAATCATATGACTTCATGCTACAATTAAGTGATTGGCCAAGAGAGAATTTTATGGGTTTATATTCTCTTGGAAAGTACATTTTGTACTCACTTTCAGATATATTTTTTGCTGTGATATTTATTCTCATACAACCTCTTTCCTCCAAACATCTGATAAATAAAAAGTACACTCTGGAATTCTCCAGCACGCTATACAGAACTATAGAAAGAAGCGAATGTGTTCACTAGCCAAAACCAAACTTAGAGTAGCTGTTTTCTTTCCTACCCTCTTCAGAGTGTTCATATATTCCATTTGTAATACAGCTGGGCTTATTTTTTGATATTTTTATTCCGTTTTGAATTTCCTCCACACTCTCATTGATTTTTGTTATTTACTTTAATTTTGAGTTACATAAATTCATTTGAACTAGCTCGAGCAAAAAAGATATTTATTGTGAGGATTGTACGTTTTTCACAGACTCAAGGATACGAATGTGCCTGAATTCTCAGGAAAAAACTTGAACTTGGGATTTGAACCCCCATGAAGACTCAGCCTGTGTGTATCTGTATTGTGCGGGTATATCTGTCTGTCTCAGTTTTGCTTTTGTGTGTTTGTGGCTTCATTTTTCGCTTTCACTAGAAAGGGTGAAATCTTTCTCTACATAGTGAAGAACATGGCCACCGACAGCTCTATAGCTTTGTATCTTACAGCTCAAGCCACGAGAGGCAGACCGGCCCAGCATCTCCTCCACACAAAGTTAAAATATCCGAGTAGTCTAAGCATTGGTTCAGCTTAACTCCTGACCGTACACGTGAAGTCAGGGAGGTGGGTCATATAAGATGAGAAAACCTATGGGAACCACGTTGTTGGAGGGAAGAAAGGGCAGTTTCAAGTAGAAGGTGAGAGGTTTTCAGGAGAAATAAGGAAGTTTCTGGGCAGAAAATCAGTCCATTATGTGTCAACTCCATAGTCAAATGTGCCTCCTCTTGTACAAAAGTCATTATGTAGCAATCCATTGTCTATGGCCAAAATTGATAACTTTTTTGATTTGAACCTGCAAGAAATGCGTGAGTCATTAGAAGTGGTTTACACTGAAGGTGTACACATTTTTCAGTATTCTGAATAAAACTCGCTATCGATATCACTTTTGTTTCTTCATTATATATTCCATTATAACAGGCATTTATTTTCAAACTCATATTTTGATTATGTGTAATTCACTAGCAAGATATTTTTATAAATTAACAGAGGTTGATTGCTTTCTCATTCTGCCTTCAGTATAAAAGCAGTAAATGGGTCCTTGGAGAAGCTGTCTACGCACATACTGTTTTTCAAAATAGCAGAACTGTTGATTGTCAGCTGCCCGCTGATGTTCAGCAGTCTGGTACTATGGACCTGATGGGTGAGAAACCAATTGTGAAGTGGCAATTAAAGGTAAAAAGAAAAGATATCCTCGTTCATATAAACAAAGTAAATATATATATTAAAATTTCATAATGAATTTATGAAGCTACACTTAAATTATCTTATTATAGAACTACATCTTACAGGTATCTAATGATGGTTATAGGTTCAGTAATCCCAAAATAATGATCATCTATGATGGGGCTTGTCAAGTTTGTGGTCTCTATGAAAAGGACTCATGCACTATAAAGGTAGGTATCTTTTCACTTAGTTTCACACTTACACCATAGGTATTTTCATTTCTCATGGAGTTGGTATATTAATGTAGTTCTTTTGCCTTCATATTAGAAATGCTAATAAAGAAAAGCCTTCCTCCAGTTTATACAGGTTAATTGAAATTGTTACTCTGCCTGTAACTCTTGTTGAAATGGCAAAGGAGAGATTTCTACCTTTAACATTTTGAAGTGGCATGGTGTTTATTCCTAAAAAAATCAGAAAAGGAGATTCAGATTGAATTTTTCCTCTACATACTTTGTGGTTTAAGTAGTAATAATGATTTTCCAATAAGACATCTCTTCATGATTACCTGATCTTTGCAGCAAGTAACATGCATTTGGGTAGAGTTTGTGAAATGTGTAAGGCTAACACTTTTACAGGGAGTTTTCTGTGGCAACTAAATTCACTGAACCATGCATACTTGCACCACTTGAGGGATTACAGAACAACACAGTTTGAACTGAATCCTCACAGCAACACCCTCTTAATCTATATCCAGTCTACGGGATTTATCCACAGCTCTCTCACATGTCTGTTGCTGATTTAACAGGTACCATGGATCTAATATCACACTCTTCAAAATGCAGGAGCATATCAAATAATATTTATGTATATGAAAATGATAAATCTTATTATTTTAAACTTTTAAATCCTTTTTTCCTCAAGATTAGCAATCAAATCATTTCAATAAGTAGTCTCTGGGGTTTGCGCCATGGCCGAGTGGTTAAGTTCGCGCTCTCGACTTTGACGGTCCTTTTTCCCCGGTTTGGATCCTGGGCGTGGACATGGCCCTGCTCATCAGGCCATGCTGAGGTGGTGTCCCACATAGCACAACCAGAGGCACTCACAACTAGAATATACAACTATGTACTGGGGGGCTTTGGGGAGAAGAAGAAAAAAATTTTAAAAAAAGAAGATTGGCAACAGATGTTACCTCATGTGCCAATCTTTAAAAAAAAAAGTTTCTGTTTTTGAGTTGTTTGACTTTTATTTTCCCTCAAATGTTCGCTTCCACATGTTCTACAATAAGTACTTTAAAAATGTTGTTATTCATGGTTATTTTATCCTCTTGGGGCTATTTTGTTCTTATTTTTGTACAATAGCCCAAGTGATGTCAAAGGAGATTTTGTAAAATGAGCAAAGTTTTTATATCTTTGATCTTCTTTCCAGGTTAAAAATGATTGCTACATTTAATATTATTTCTGTGCATTCTTTCCACTATTTTGTGTAATGACATACATTATCAAGTGTGGATAATTATGTCATGGATCTGGTCTAGTTTTGCTATGTTGATAGGACATAGTGGGCTCCTAAGGGAGAGAGGATAACCATAAACTAATGTGAGTCTATAAGATGTGCAGAGGGAAAAAGTCTGTTTCATTTCTTTATAAATAAAGCACTTCCAGCATGAGTTTAGCAGTAAAAAAGACAAAAAGAGAAGTTCTATTCTGTGTTACTTATAAGGTATAGGTTATAATTGCACAGAGGTACAGTTATATGCATTTTCCTCTATATTGATCAGTTCCATTGTCATTTACATATAAAGGAAATGACTTGTTTTCTAACATGCTTTTATGATTAGGAGATATAAAAAATATTTCCTAATCAAAACGGACATAATATGTTTTCATTGGAATCATCAACATGTATGCGCTATCCTTCTATGTAGTTCCCCCCCCCCCCCGCCAAATACTATCTATAGCTGTATCCTGATTGGTATTTTCCTCTTTTAAAAATTTCCATTAGGAAAATGTTTGCATTATCGATGGACTCTGCTACATTGAAGGTGATAAAAATCCTGCCAGAACTTGTTTGATTTGTAGACCTAAAATTTCAAAATTTACTTGGTCGATTTTAGAAAGTAAGTTATTATTTATTAATTCAAATATTTCCTCTATAAGATATTTTTAATTGATTTTAAAACCACAAGTTACCATATGTTTAACATGAACCCTGTATTTAATTTAGCATCTTTTCTAACTGCATAATTTACTTTGCTTGAAGGAAATATAAGATGAAATGTTTTTATTTTATATAATCTCTATGATTATACTATGCTAGAGTATGGGATTTTTATTTTAATATTTGGTTAGGAAAGCAAAAGTGAATTATTAATGGAAGAAATGGAAATGGTTAATTCAGCCACACACAATTTGTGCAAGTCACGGAGCTACCAGCAAAATGGCCTCTCAAATATTACGTAAATGCAAAAACATCCATCAGTCTAGGTCGGTGGGTTCAGTGGAAAGTGAACATGACTTTGAGACCAAAAGTCTAAATCCTGTTTTTAGTATTAGCTATTTTCAGTTTTGTGACAAGGCATTTAACATTTAAGTTAAAAGGAGATGATTTTTCTAACATGCATTTATGCCTGTATTCATCACCTGTTAAATAAGATGTTCTGGACTTGATAATCTATAAAATGCTTTCCAGCCCTACCATTTTGTGACTCTATGAGTATAATATTAGGTACAGATAGTTTGTTCCACCCAAAAAATACCCCAAATTATAGTCATATACCATATAATTTCTTTGCTTCCTTAAATACAGCTATGTATGATTCCACCTAGGTGTCCTGCACATTCTCTTTCCTCAGGCAAAAGACCAGGCATCTTAAGATACAACAAGATATCATTACTCCCTGGCCCCATGTAATTTTATCTACAGAGTGAGAAAACCTTATATTTATACAGTGCTTTGTAATATCACTATATATGTTATTATATGTGCAAATTTCATTACTGTGTTAGACCATGAGTCAGATGACTCATTGCTTGGGTACAAGACTCATGGGATATTGTGAGAAGACAATGGAAATCTGGGGGAGAATTTAGTGCAAGAGACAAGGGAAACACAATATAATCTCTGAATTGGTGTCTATGTTTTTAATGGCTTTGCTATGACTGATTCGTCATAGATAGACAATGTTCAGAGATATGAGGGGTCTTGAGATATCATCTGTTCCAAGCCCCTCATATTGAGGGGTGAGGAAATTAAAATTGGTAAATTATAAGGATATGCAGGGGCAGAAGGGGAGCCAGAACTCAGTCTCTTGGCATCAGTGCTTTGTCGATGCAGAGTGTTTGTGCCCAGTGCAATGAAAAAGACTATTCTTTCTAGCTGTTAACCCAGTTGGCAAGGAAGAGGGGTATTTTCTAATATGACGTTATGGAAAGGTGTTTTAAATCATTTCATGAATATAAAGGGAACTCTTTCTGTCTTCTGAACTAACCACCATTCCAATGGGTGAGCTTGGCCGCCAGAAGGACCTCTGAGGAGCAGAGGATTGGTGTGACTAAATGGCTCCCGATTATTATAACTGGGGTGGCAGGTACAGCAAGAAAAATTCAGGGGAATCAAATGAACAATTCTGTCATGGGTACTAAGGGAGAAATCGAGCAAAGGAGGTGTAGAGGGAGAAAGTGACGCTGAAAAGGATAGAGGGTAAGGAAGAAAGAGTTAAAGAGCAAGCACTGAGGAGTAACTTCAGACAGGAGAGGAGTTGCATGCAATCTGGACCAAGCAAATGTTGTATTTTATGCTGTATTCGAAGTGATTTTACACTTTCACAGCAAAGCTTGAAGTCTTGCACCTTATCTTCAGTTACTTTTACGTTTTCTCAGAAAGGAATTGAATTTATTCAGAATGTTTAAAAAAAGTGAAGGCAGGTAATAGAAATTTTTGCAGAGTTGAAATTTTATCAGAACGTTTTCTCAGTGAGGGCTCTCTATATCACACTTTTCCTTTTCCTTTTCTACACAGATACAAAAGTAGATGTTTTCTCTCTTACAGACAACCAACCCCCAGTGATTCAAATACCGCAAGACAAATTACAGACATTTTATGGGGAGAACCTTGTGTACCAGTTCGTGGCCTTCGATCCAGAAGGCTCTGACATCCATTTTGCCTTGGACTCTGGTCCTGAAGGAGCAAATGTTTCCTCTGCAGGACTTCTTATGTGGAAATCAGAGTCACAAACTCCCCAGCGATTCACTCTACGCCTTAACGATGACTGCAATGCTGAATCTAGAGCCGTGATTGAGGTAATATTTATAATTACATAAATGCCGCTCAATTAATTAACAATATTAATAACTATTTTAAATTTAAAATACAATTTATGCTCTTAATTTGTAAGAAGAACTAAATTATTAAACATTTTGTGGAAAATTAAACTCCCAAACTTTTGAAATTTTTTTGGATGAATTTAAAACCTTAAAGAGAGTCCCAAGTCTAGAGCATGGATCTAAATTACTAATTCCTAGAGCATTTTCTTCTGCACTCAACTATGATAAAAATAAAGAGTGCATTCATGTCTACCTTTGTGAAAGATCTGTGATAAACCTAAGACTGGTAATCATATCCATTTCCTTCAAGTGAAGGAATCTGAGGTGTCAAATTAGAAATTCAGATTATAAATATAAGATTTAAAATAACTAATTGTGGACTATATTTCCTTTTTTTATTGACTATTCTTTTGAGTCTGTCAGTCATGTGCTCTTAATACTGTTTTATTTGCCCTATATTCACTTGAAACTTGGGACACATTTTCACACAGAATAATGTTGTGAAGGGAAATTGTGTACTGTGTCATGTTAACCAGAAAATTCAAGTGACTGTTGACTTTCTACACTTTGCGATAAGTCGGGTGACTAAGTGCTTTCCACTTTAAGGAGCTTTTTTCCAGTTATTCTGCTTGTATTATAGAAATTATGGAAATTGATCATCTTATAGAATTTATATTTCGGCTATGCTCTTGAGAGTCAGCATAACTGCTTTATTAAACTATCTTTTGAAACGTTATTTTACATTAAATATACATACTTTTTTTGCAAAACGTGTGATCTGTTCCTACTTGCACATAAACATACACGCCTACCCGGATCTCTGGGGCACAAACTGAAGGTAATTTTTTGGCAAAATATTCCATTTACTGTTTGTTTCTTTTGCAGGTGACTGTGAGGTCTTGTGACTGCTTGAATGGTGGGTCATGTGTGTCTGATATTAGATTTCCTCCGGGAAGTGGAGCGTACCTGTGTGTCTGCTTGCCTGGCTTCCAGGGTGGTCTTTGCGAAGTGGAGGTCACTGAGTGCCAATCGAACCCCTGTGGCCTTGGCAGATGTATTCGTGGTTTTCACAGTTATTCCTGTGATTGTCCACCTGAGTTTAAAGGTAAGTTTTGGTTTCTCATTCATGAAATTGGTATGTTAACAAATTAGAAAGGAAAGCTCCTTGGCTTTCCAAGGAATCTACAGATTACTCAAAGAAATGTATGGCCCTGAAAATTTTAGTACACATTTAAAAATTCTAGTAAAGTCATCACAAATACATTTGCTATCCATATCCCTTTTTTATTGTAAATTGCTTACATATACTCTTATAATTTTGCCCATTTTTATAATTTTAATGACAATATTCTATGTCTATATTGTATTTTGTAGGTTCCTAAACATTTTTATCCATATTTGCTAGGTACAGATATATTTAAATGTATTGCTATTGAAATATAATATGAAATAATAAAGAAATTTACCACAGGAAATAAAAAAATTACCATTTAAGAGAGGTTTTATTGATAATACATTAACTTAAAAATATCATGATATAAAGTTAGAGTTGAAATCAAATGAAATATTAGCATATTCATTAATTGTCCTAAACTGTCTGATTCCAGAAACCCCAAATAAGTCCATTACTGACAACCTTTAATCTCTCAAGGCTTTTTAAAAACTCATACCAGTATTTAATTTAAGTAGATACGAATGTTAAGTAAATATGTGGTTATTGAACTGATATCCTTGAAAGCATCTATTATAGATACAACTATAATAGATTTTATTAGATTACATTACAATAAAACTAAGCGGAATATTTAGGTGTCTTCTAGATTTCTTCAGCATTTTAAAATAAAAAATTTATCATTTGGGACTATGTGCTACCAACTACATTTGAAAGAATTCAAATGTTGATTGCTTCATGGATTTTACTATAATAGAGGTTACTGTTATTGCTGACTGTGAATATATTCATTCAAATAAATTGTTAAACATTTCAAAGAGCAACACTTCATCTCAAAAAATTTTATTGATGAAAGGCTGACTTTCCTTGAACACTATAAAATTTCATGGATTTTCACAGCCCATGCAATAACTGGATTGAATTAAGTTGTCCTTAAGCTAAGCAGGCAACCATTCAAATAACTTTTTTAAAAATCACTGAGTTTTTTAACAAAGTACAGATTACTACTGTAATCTGTAATATTGTAATTTTTTGCCTTAAAATGTTAATGGCCTTCTTAAGTCTTCTTATTTATAGGGAAAATCTTATGTACTTGAAGTGTCTTGTTTAGTGTTAAATAGAATCTAATTAATGACTTTATATTTAATTGTATAGTAAATTTTTAAAACAATGCACTTCTCTCCTGTTAATGTACAACAGCTTTTTTGGAGTTAGCAGGACATATGTAAAGAGTAAAAGAAATCAAATAATGAGCACCTGATTGGACATATAATGTTTTTCAAATTAAATAATTTGAACTCTCAATCTACATTATGTTTAGGCAAAAATTGCCAGGAAGATGTTGATGAATGTGACTCCAGGCCTTGCTTTCCAGGAGCGGAATGCCTCAATACCTTTGGTTCCTATCATTGTGGTTCATGTCCAAAAGGATTTTATGGTGATGGAAAAATATGCCATGGTAAAAGTCCCTATTTTCTACCATGAAATGTTTCTTGCTGCATTTAATTAATTCAAATTACTCAGTTCCATTCTCTTTTACTAATGCATTCATTCAGTATATATGCATTAAGTGTCATGCACTAAGCTAGATGCAAAAGATGCAGAAATATATAAGATATGTCCTTTGACCTAACAGATTGAGTATAATAGCAGGGCATATGACATATAATCACATAGTTCAATATGGTGTTCTGCGTTTTTTGATAGAAGTGCCTAGAGAGAAGAGTAGGAATACTCCACAGGGAATCATGTCTACCTGGAGGGATAATGAAAAGTTTTTAAAAAGGTGTCACTACAGCTAAATCTGATGCATCTGATCAAGAGAGAGAAAGGCTTTTAGGCAGAGTAAACAGCATGAGCAAAGGTACAGAGGCATGTAACAGCACAGCACTACTTGGGCACTCTGAATAATTCGGTGTGTTTGGAATATAGAGGGTAAGGGGGGCAGCTACAAGAGTTGAAGCTAGAGAGGTAGCTAGTGGCCAGATCACTGAGAAACCAGGAGAAACATAATAAGGTTTGGATTTGAGAGGGTCTTTTTGAGAGCAGCATGGAGGATGGAGCACTTGCAGGTAAGGAACTGTGTAAGTTTGAAGGTGAGAAAAAGAGTTAAGATAGTATTACAAACATATGGGAAAGACATGAAGATCTGCTGACCTAAGATGAGGAGACATTGGATGAAAGAGACACTAAAGAAGCAAGTTGTCAGTGATTGGGATTGCAAGGTGAGGGAAAGAGTTATTAAATTTCAAGTGATTGGTTTAGGTGAATGAGTGTGTAGAATAGGCATTTATATTGCTGTGGACTGAATTGTGTCCCCCTAAAATTCACATGTTGAATCCCAAACCCCCAGTGTGGCTGTATTTGGAATAAGGTAGCAATTAAGGTTAAATGAGGTCTCAAGGGAGGAACCCTGATCCCATAGGATTAGTGTCCTTATAAAAGGAGACACTGGAGAGTTTACTGTCTCTCTGCTATGTCAGGACACAAGAAGGTGGCTTTCTGCGAGCCAAGAAGAGAGCTCTCACCAGGAACTGAGTGGGCCTGCACCCTGATCTTGGACTTCTCACCCTCTGGAATGTTAAAAAAATAAATTTCTGTTGTTTAAGCCACCCATCTATGCCATTTCATTATGGCAGCCTGAGCTGACTAAGACACAAGGGACATATAAGGAAGAAACATTAGTTTTGGAGGGGAGAGATAATAAATTCAGTTTGGATACATAGAGGCTGAGGTGACTATGGACTCTCCAAGTAGAGCTCAGGAGAGGGGATTAAGTTAAAGATACAATTCTTAGGGTCATCAGTCATGGATGAAATTGCCCAAGGATAACACTTAGAACTAGGGAAAACGGGACAAAAAATTAGTGGATAACAACATTTTAAAAACTTAAAAAATAAAAGTAAATTATAGAAGACAAGACAGTGTCTTATATATGCTGCTTTGGTATCATTAAGCGAATGAGACCCGATTTTGAAGACAAATATATATAAATTATGTAATATCACCTTGTGCTTCAAATTGGGCTGGGCGTCTCTAGCACTGAAACTAATAGACTTGAGGAGCACAGTACAGGATGGTAAGGGGAGTTCCCTACTGGTTCAGCTACCCACATTTCCCTCTAAACATCCAGTCCCAAACACTCAACAGTATCACACCTTCCACTCTATGCACTAAAGTGATCTAACAGCTGTCTTTTCCAAACAGAAGCCCATTCTCTCAATAAAACCTTTGTGGAGTGGAATTTAAGAGGAAAGCAAGTTGAATCAAATCCCATTACACATGAATGACCAATAAATTTCTTAACTCTGTCAAAAGCACTTGTGTATTTTAAGAAGATGCTTGTTAACACAAAATAATTTTTTGTTGTTGTTGGTATTGTTGACTTAGTTTTATAGTAGGTACCAGAGCCAATGACTGTAAAAGTAGACACAGCACAGTTCTTATTCTTGAGGTTGCTTACTAGTGGAAGAGACACAGAAAGGCACAAAGAAGGACAAAGTTCTGTGGGAGAACACAGGTGGACGAAATTGATTGCGTGGGTGAATGGGACCTTAGAAACATCTGTCAGTCAGCTCGCACTGCCCTAACAGAATACCACAGACTGAGTGACTTAGACAATAGAAATTTTTTTTTCTCACGGTTTTGGAGGCTAGAAGTTCAAGGTCAAGGTGCCAGCAAGGTTGGTTTCTGGCTTCTCTCTTTGGCTTGCAGATGGCTGCTGTCACAGTATCCTCACATGCACACTCCTTGTTCTTCTCCTCTTCTTATGAGGCCACCAGTCCTACTGGATGGGGGCCCAATTAAATGACCTCATTTAACCTTAATTACCTCCTAATAGCCCCATCTCCAAAGACAGTCACATTTAGAGTTAGAGTTTCAACACATGAATTTTGGGGAAAACAGCTCAGTCCATAACGAAAAGATTTCCTGAAGAGATAACATTTAAGCTAGTTCTCTAATTTGCACAGTTCAATCCAGGTGGCATTTGTATTGCATGCTCTTATTCGCAGTGCTTTGGTTTTATAATGGTTTAACTATCTGTTTTTCATGTATACATTTACAGTTGAAACGCAGTTTTTAAATGAATTTACTACACGTACTGTGGTTCACACAAGGTCTGAGAAAAGTGTAACTAAGGGAGAGGATGGCGAAAACGCCACACAGAAGGAGAGGCATGTTAAGCCAACAAATGGAAATGCCTCTAGTAAGTAACGGTCTTAGTTAAAATCTGAGGATAATACCTCCCATTTGTCTTCCAGAAGACCAGCATAGTTATTCCTCAGGTATTTTTATTGTTAGAAAGATCACCCAAGATTGTATATGCAGCTTACAAATTATTCTTTTTCTTACTAATCTATTAAATCCTCTGGCTTATATTCCATAAAAATGATTCATGTTGCATAAGGAGCAAGTGATGTTATTTAAAGTGATTTCAGGGAAGTTTATGGTTGAAAGTGACCATTTCAAACTTACGTTCTTTGAATCCCTGGTCATCCAACATCTGCTCAAACCCTAGAAGTAATCAGAAACTCATTAGTTCATAAGGCCTCTCCCTCTTCTTAGTGCTCTCTTTATAATTCTCATTTTATTCAGTAACATTCCATGATTGTCTTCATAAAGATCTTGCACAGTTCACATTAGCTTTCTTTGTCATCTGTCATTCTGTAATGTTAGCTGTTCATTTTACAAAATATCATTGCAGTTGTTCATCTGGCAAGATATTGTTGATTGTTGCAATATAAGAGAACTATCATGATTTTATGTTATTCATGCATCCACTTGCCTTACTAGACACTCTTATTTACATTACTTTTTTGTAGTTGATTCTCTTTCTTGGTTTTATAGGTAGACAATAATATTTTTTGCAAACAGTGAGTTTGTCTTTTACTCTTATTTACTTTTTTATTATAATAGTAACTAAGATTTAGTCTATATTTATGACATGCCAGCACTAGGTAAGTATTTTTTATGTATTATCTCATTCGATCCTCATAATAGCCATATACAGGAAAGGTTATTATTTCCATTTTACAGATGTGTAAACAGAGGCCTGGATAGATTAAGTGATCTCTTCAGATTTACAGAGTTTGTAAATTGTAGAAGGGAGATTTGAATTTGCGCAATCTAACTGCAGAGTCCCAGCTCTCACACTTAGACTCTCATTGTAGTGGCTGGGACCTCCAATGAAAGTGCGTACGCATGGAATAACTTTGATTCTTAATGGTTTTAATGGAAATTCTTCCTATGTTTCACCATTGAGTATGACATCATTGTAGATTTCTGCTAGAAACACTTCATCCAGTTAAGGAGTTTTCCTTTATTTTTTGCTCAGAATTTCCTCTTTAGTTTTAAATCAGGAATGGGTTTTACATTTTACCAAATGCTTTTTCAGTGTCATTTTTTTACTTGCTGTAATTTCTGTTAATGTTTCCTTAGAGTTTTTCAGAGTGTTTTTAACAAAAGATTGAAGTATCAAATTACTTTTTAACATTACTTTATATTATTTTCTTCATTAATATCTTAGTGTAATTATGTACTGTAATTGTGTTAGTAGAGATACAGGTCTGTTTTGTCCTGATGTGGTAATCTGTAACTACACTGCTGCATTTGATTTGGTAGTATCGTTACGAAGCTAGGGCTTGCTGCCCAATGTGCATAGAAGACAATACTATAGCACCAGCTTTTGAGAAAAGAAAAAGCTTTATTGTGAGGTTGACCAGCAAGGAGACAGAAGGCAAGGCTCTCAAATCTGTCTCCCCAGTCCAGAGTTCAGGGTGAAATTTAAGGGGTTAGGGGCAGAAGCTTATTTGCTAGTCTCAAATCAGTTGATATATGGTAATCAAACTTCTGGAAGCCAGACTTTCCTTATTGAAGGACTTCTTGCTTCATAAAGGGCTCAGGTGGCAACATTTCTGAAGGTTCTTGGTTCCAGGATTGTCCTGAGGCTATGGGTCCCTGCCTGGTTCATGCACAGTGCTGTCTGTTATTGAGCAAAGTTTAATTAACCAACAGCCTGCTATAAGGAAGCAAAATAGTTTAAGCTGGTCAAGGTTTTATGTGCTGTCTCAGTATTTTGTTTAAAATTTTTATGTATTTTCACAAATAATATTATCTATAAGATAATACTACCTGAATATTTATAAAACTTTCTATATCTTTCTGTGCTTTGCAACAGTTTTGTAAAATATTCTTTCCTTGATTATTTGGTAAATTTTTTCCATTAGATCATCTGTCCTGGCACCATTTAGGGGTTGATTTTAGATTATTTTTCTATTACTTTCATGGCATTTGTTCTATCACTTAATCTACCTCTTTCTTAGTCAATTTAAGCATTTATATTTTGCAAAAAAATCATTTATCTCATGGAGATTTCAACTTATTTTAAAATTATCTGTAGTATTCTTGTATAATTTAAAATTCTCTCCATATATGCAGTTTTTTCTCTTCTCTTATCTCCAAGGTTTTTTAGTTGTATCTTCCCACTCTTTTTTTTCTGGATAGAACTTGCCAAATGTTATCTATTTAATTGTTTTTTTCAAATAATCATTTAGATTTTCCTTTCTATTAATTGTCTGTTCATAACTTTTCTTTGACTTTTTGTAGATTTTTAAGAATATTTTCTATATTCTGGTCAATCTTCCTTTACATAACATGTACTTGAATTTATCTTTTTTATGTGGCTTACCTCAATCTATGTTGTCATTTTATGCAGGGATATTAAAATTTTATATAGGCATCTTTTTTACAGCTTTTATTTATAGCTTCCATTGACAAGGATCTCCCAACTTCTATGTTATGCATGTGATGTCTTAAATTATCTTATATGATGTTTATTATTTTATATTTTCCATTTAGTTTTTAATCCATCTGGAATTTATTAATTTATGAAATGAGAGGTCTAATATTATTTTTCTTCCAGATGAATAAGTAATTATGTATTATCATTTGCAAAATAAGTCACACTTTTCACACTGAATTTAAATACCTTTTTCTTTTTGGTGAGGAAGTTTGGCCCTGAGGTAACATCAGTTGCCAATCTCACTCTCTTTTCCTTGAGGAAGATTGTCCCTGAGCTAATGTCTGTCCTAGTCTTCCTCTATTTTGCATGTGGGACGCTGCTACAGCATGGCTTGATAAGCTGTGCACAGTCCCACACCTGGGATCTGAACCTGCAAACCCCAGGCTGCTGAAGCGTAGTTCGTGAACTTAACCACTACACCACTGGGCTGGCTCCTAAATACCATGTTTTTTATTTATTAAATTCACATATATATTGAGATATATTTCTGAGCTTGTTATTATGGTTTTTTTTAATCTAACAGTCTTTTCCTATGCCAGTAATGCATTGCTTTGATTAGTTTGGCTTTATAATACACCTTAATATTGGTAAGGCAAATATCCACTCACAGTTCTTCTATTTTGTAATTTTTTAGATATTTCTGATATGTACTGTAATATGAACATGAAGGTCATTATGTTAAATTTCAAAATAAAACAATGTATTTTACTAATATTCCGGTGCTAATAAATTGTCCTTCCTTCCTTTCTTCTGCTATTTTTTTTAGGAATCTAGAATTAATTCCGATTCTTCTCCACTTTTTCCTCCAATCCTAATACCAAACCTCTCCTAGGGAGAGGTTCACATAAGGCAGTTTGGGACGAGAAGGAACAGTCCTTCAGTGCACAGCGCCTGGGGGAGGGGAGCCTGACCTGCCCCGGATGTTCTAAGGCAGGGCCTTAATCAGTTCCTCTGAGAACTGATGGGCCAGGGCCTCTTGCTCTTTCTATTTGTTGACAGTTAACTGTGCTTCTTGCTTTGCTCTTATTTCTAGTTGGGGCTATATTTGGTTCACTCTTGTTTGAGTCTGAAGCCACGTGCTGTCTGGGTTTTATGAAGTCCTCAAAATTACCAAAAATCTTCCATTGCCCTTGCTTCTGTTTGTCAGTTATGTTAAGGATTACTTTTTACTTTTGTTTTTAGTTTGTTGTCTTCTGTCTTTTTCTGATTTTGATTGAGTTTGGTTTGGTTTTTTCTTGTCTCATATTGTGAGGGTTTTGAGAAGAACTGTGCATGAAAATGGTGTAAAATCAAACCCTACATTGGCGGTAGAGAGTGTAAAAGGGAAACACGTCTAGTGACTGCTTAAAGTATGCCCATGCTCTAAAATTAGACTTTTCCATACCAAAGAAATAAAAAAAAGAGTTATAAGGAAAATAAAGTCCCTGGAAGAGAGAAAAAATGATGAAACTCCCCCTTCAAAAAGAAGACACACAAACATGTTTTAATTTCTAGTTAAGTAATCAAGAAAGATAGGGAAGTAAAGTCTCATTTTGTCACATGGGTAAAATGATTGGAGCCACAGTTCTTTGCCTCTCATACAAAATAGCATTTATCCAACTTACCAAACAATTTTCACCTAAGCATTCTGTTTCTGTCCTCCCCTTTCCAGCTGAAATTAGTTGTTCACTCTTTGCTCCTATGGGTTTTGTGACTGCCACTCCTATAGCGGCGATCACGGTTGCTGTGTTGAGTTGCTCACAAGTCTGTGTCCTTGACAACAGCGAGTTTCTCAAGGATGGGGCTGTGTTCTCCTTTGCTGTGAACCTGATGTGTATTAGGTAGTCAATAAATGTTTGTTGGCTATTTCTAACTCAATAAAGTTATTAGTTATTTTTCTTTAACTTTTATACTCTTTAACCTTCTGTCTTATCTTGTGTATCCAAATAGATTATAAGTTCCTTGGAGGCGGGAACTGTGTGATGACTTATTACTGCAGGGCTCCTAGTATAGTGTTATACATCTAACAGACATTAAATGAAGGGATGAATTACTTAATGTTAAATACTGTGGGTAGAGCCAAACAGTAATAAATGTTATTGACTAACTTTTTTTTCTTTTTTGGCACTTTAGATATAAAATTTCAGCCATCATCAACAGAGCATTCACTAATTGGTACAAGCCTTACCCATAGTCCTGCTACTATCAAAAAGTTCTCGGACACAACCAACGACATTGCACTCTTCTCATTAAAATCAGTTACAACTCAAATGAATAATTCAGAGAAGCCTATTTCCCATCAGATATCAGATTTTGAATATGTGGATCATATCCTCAATACAAATCTCAGCCTGGATGAGTGGGAAGTCCCTGTGAACAATCATAGTTCTTTACGCACCAAGCTAAACAGCTTCCATGGTGAAGTAAAGGCTGTTATCCAGGGCACCATCCAAACAGAAGCAAGAGGGTATAATTCTTCAACTAACAGGTCTACCCAAAGTTACACACAGTATAAGAATGAGTTTGCATCATCAGTTACTAGAGCAATCGCTATTTTGCCAGAAAAGCCTGGATTGACCAAATTATCAACTTGTGCTGAATCACCTTGCTTTCTTGGTGTTTCCTGTGTGCCAACCACAGATGGTCACTTCCGATGTGGACGCTGCCCCTTTGGGTATTACGGAGATGGTATCAATTGCAGAGGTAGTATGGCAACTCTTCAGAAGAAATAAAGAAAACTATGTAGTTTACATTTAATTTAGAAAATATTCTTTTCTATTTATTAATTTCTGCTTATTCCATTTATTTCACTCATTTCTTTTCAATTTATCAATTTATTTGTGTGTTTTCTCTTCACATTTCAAAAAACATAAAAACTAGTGTTTCTGAGATTTTTTTAAATAATGTTAATATTATATAGTATTATAATTATATAATATATATTATAAATATATTTATTGAGTACCTACTGTGTTCCAAGGTCTGTGGAAAAATTCTTTATCAGTTATGTCACATAATCCACAAGAACTCCAGATGTTGGGTGTTATTTTTCCCATTTTACAGATGAGAAAGCAGAGTTAGAGGGTTGAGGACTTTCCTGGCATTAAGCAGCTAGAGAAAGAAAATAACAATGTGGTCTGGGTTCTTTTTAGCTCACAGTGGGTATTTAGCACTTTAAATGACTAAATCTAGCATACTTCCTTATTTGCATAAATTAGATTTCTCTGTAATTCCTCCAACTCTTGAGAAGAAAACAAGTTGGGCATCACTTTAATTTTGAAAAGAGTGTTTACTTCTTTTCACAATTATCAGCATTGTTTTCTCTAATGCAAATCAAATTTCTGGCTTTGACAACATGGAAGCTATTTTGTGTTGTTCTTACTGTTTTGTTTGGTTTGTGTTTTGATTTATTTGAGACCAGCTTAAGCATAGAGCTGTTGGAGTGTTCCTTTGTTCTCAGTATTACAGAGAGGAAATTTGTTTTTTCTTTTTTCTGTAGGACTAATGGTAGTAAATCTTCAATACTTAAATGTTTATAACATAAAACTCCTTATTATTAACAAATAAAACAAAACAATGTCATGCATTTCACTTGCCTCAGGAAGTGTTGAATGCTTACCAGTTAGAATATATCAGGTTGTTAGAGAAGCTTAAGGAATACAAACCTATAAGCTTATGGTGTGTTCCTGGTATCTTGCTCTTTGAAATCCCGATGTTCCCTGGCTTCACCAACATTTACCTAATTATTAAGTAGCCAAAACATCTGCCCTCTGAAAAAGACTGTAATCCCACTTGTGGTTAGAAGCCATCCCTGATATCAGGTTTTGCTATCAGAATAATTACCACATATGGTACTTCTTTCTTACTCTATTAATCATTTTCCTCAGCCACTCTAGTAGTAAAACAAATATAAGGGAAAAATAATTTTATGGATAAACGTAGTGGTTATTGTGGATAACAATATCAAAATTTTCAAATTTCAGAGAGGTTTACTTTTATTATAACTAAGTCTACAGGCAACATGTATACGCTGTATCAACAATTCAGCCTTTTTCCCTTGGTTTTTGCAGCCATTTGTAGACACCCATGTGGAAAAAGCAGGGAGTGTGTTGCCCCCAACGTATGCAAATGTAAAACTGGTTACGCTGGTTCCAACTGCCAAACTGGTACGTACAGCACTCCTTAGTTTGCACAGTGAATTTCATTGATAATTGAGATTTCTAAACCATGAGCTTTATTTTATACAGCTCTATGTCATCCTGATTGCAAAAACCATGGAAAATGCATTAAGCCTAACGTTTGTGAATGTCCCCCAGGGCGTGGTGGAGCAACCTGTGATGAAGGTGATAATTCAAATTAAAAATCAAATAATAGAGCCAAAATAAAACAATCTTCTCTTAGAAACCTTTTTAAAGATAATTCAGCTTTACTGTATATATACTAATATATATTCATTAATGCTGGTGATGGAGTCTAAGTTTTTTTAAACATTTATTAAAAATAATTTGAAGAGTTTAAAAACTTAAATTTTCAAAATCAGAGACCCAAAGAGCAAAAGCTTATTCGTCCTTGGTAAAGTTATCTAAAGAAATACTTTTTTGAGATTTAGTTATAAGGTACCATATCCCTATAAATATTTTAGTGTCAAGCAAAGGATTCCTGATTATTGAGTGACGTGTCAAACGTGGTTCCAAGGAAGTGTTAAATACCGATAATTAGAAGATATCAGACAGCAAGAAGAAATCGTTAATTATTAATAAACTGAGAGCCATGTTAAATGCTTTCATGACAAGGCAAGGCACATTAACAAATTAAAGTAAATTTAGAATGAACTAGCAAACATTCAATATTAATGGCATATGAAAATAATCATGGAAATATAAACTTGTTCTATTTGTAGGGCAGGAATGCATAAGTCCAAGTTTTACTTTTCAGGTGAAAACTAAGATCATTATTTTCATCCAGTTAGCCAAAAGTTTTATAAAGCAAAACATGCTGATAATTTGTGAGTGTTTTCAGAGTGTGAATTCATATAGTCAATCTCCCAGAAGTAAATTTTATAGTAAAAGAGAACTGAGTTTATTATAAATTACTCTTAAAATAAAGTTTCATTGTGGCTGTGCTTCATAAATGTAAACTGACTTTTTTCTTAATTAAGAGCTGACTTACTAACATAATCTGTGTTTGCAGAACATTGCAGCCCACCTTGTCTACACGGTGGCACCTGCTTGGCTGGCAATCTCTGCACTTGTCCTTATGGTTTTGTAGGACCAAGATGTGAAACAAGTAAGCAAAGCTCTCTTGCAGTCTAATATAATGAAGTTGTTCTTTTGGATAGTTGATGGCTCTAATGCTGAGATAAACCCAAATCCTAAGTAAAAAACATACACTCATGATTTATTACGACGGTTATCATTCTGCATACTCTCTTCTTGACTCTATCCATGACCATTTCTTTGAGATAACAATTCCAATTTGTTGATTTGCATATAAATCTACCTTGTTTAATTACGTCTATGATTACTTTCATCAGTAACTGACGATTTTCTCAGATAGTCAAATCTTGTTTACCATTCAGCTCAATGATTTTCTACTTTCCCCATCTCTATTAGCAAATATATATATATATATCTGAATGTGAGAATTGGAGACCATTTAATGCCAAAGGATAAATTATTTTTATCTTTCTCTCTGATTTTATTCATTAGAGAATGTGATTGGCAGTTATGAGCCAGCTAGGAAACCGCCAATAATATGACCAATTCCAAGCCTAATTTACCTTCCTTTTCTTTTTATTCTGTGAACTTAGTGGTTTGTAACAGGCACTGTGAAAATGGAGGTGAATGTCTTACACCAGATGTTTGCCTGTGCAAGCCTGGCTGGTATGGACCCACCTGTAGCACAGGTAAAATCAGAAATATTTTCAATGACTATGTCAGTTAAAAGGAATTTAAAATGCACAATGTCCTAAAGACTTGCACCCAAAAATATAAAACTAGTCTGAGAAGATTGCTATGAAGTTTTTATTTCAGACAGACTTTTAAAACCCTATCTTTCATCTTCATTCATATTCTGGACCACGGAGTGTGTTTCAGCTTTACCATTATCCAACCCAACACTTTTTCTTTTTTTGCCTTTATAGTTCCCTCATCTACTTGTCTTATGGTAGAGAGAAACATATCTCTGTTGCATCTTTTAGATCCCTTTCAAGTTTTTTTTGTTATAACACAGATATCCTATTTCATTAAACATTCAAGCAATTCTGAGTTAAGCGGACACCATCACATTATCCCATTTATTTATCACAGCATAAGACTTACTTCCTTGGCAGCAGCATTTGCAATTTTCTATGTTCAATCCCTTTTGATCTAATAACTTTTCTCAACATAAATGTAACTCAGCCTTTCCAGCTTGCTAACTATGTGTGAAGCATGATGCAAAGGCAAACAGAGATCAATTTGATTTTTGCCCTCATTTCAAGTAGTATATCATTAATGAAGAAGACATGGGACGCAATTATAAAAAAAGACTATGATGCAAGTTGGGTTCTAATAAGTAATGTAATAAATACACAATTCCTTGGAAGCAGAGGAGAAAGAAATTAAATTCTGGTAAGTGCAGTTTGGAAGAAAATAGTATTTGAGGTAGACCTTGAAGAATGGTTAAAATCTGGCTTGAAAAATGGAGCTGGGGGTGCCTTTCAAAGTATAACAAATATAAAGAAGCAGAAACAAAGAATGTTTTTAGTGTGCTAGGACTGAGTGCCGTGTTCCTATTCCAACTGGGAAGGAGACTTCAAGAGGTACATATGGCCACATGTATTTGAGCAGATTACAGACCATCCTGTTCGTGCTGTTGAAATGTCTTCTCCTAACTTTCAATCACTTTTTCAGCTTAAGAAGGGCATTCTGAATTCAGTTGTAGCCTCCATATTCTTAGCTTGGTATTATTTGTCAACTTAATGAACAGATTTTCAAAGCTATTAACCAGTTATTTCATTCCTCTTATGTTTGGCAAAGTCTAATTAATTATAGGTTATGGGTTTTACTTGCAGTAAAAATAAAATATTTCAGTATCACCATTTTGTACTTCTGTGCCGCTTTCATTTTTTAAATAATAAAACTTTTATGGTCTTTCTCCCTCCTGCTGTTCATTAGCCTTGTGTGACCCCGTTTGCCTCAATGGTGGTTCCTGTAATAAGCCGAACACTTGCCTCTGTCAAAATGGATTCTTCGGTGCACAGTGTCAGAATGGTAATTATTCTTTCTTTATAAATAAAAGGCAAAGGGAAAGTTAGACATAAACAGAGCTCTGAGTAAACACAAAGAGACGAGTTTCAAAAGGGAAGATGCTATTTATTTTTTTCTCTATTTTTCTTCTTGTGATGTTACAGATTTAGCCACCACATGACCACTTCATAGAAACAGATCAGAGTTATTGTGAAAAATGGTTATATTTATTCAACATATGTTAGGCTCACAACCTTGGTGATTGTGCGGTTTTGTAGGACTAAGGTGTGAAACAAATAGGGAAAGTTCCTTTTCAGTCTATTGTAATGGAATGGTGTCATTTTTATTGTCTTCACAGCAAAAATGTTTGATTTGTGGTCAATCTAATGTCACTATTATCTCATGATCTCTCTCGACTTGTTTCATTAAGCATTTATGAGGAGCCACCTATGTACGGCGCTATGCAAGGTGACATGGAGACATAAAGATGCTTCATTTTTCCCCTTCATGGCCTGTTATTTTAACACTTTCCCTCATATAGTTAATGCTACAGGTTTTTTCAGAATAATGGGCGCTTCCTGAGGCTGACAGTATAGTCATGAATTAATGTCAATAAATGAAATTCAAAATGTATTTTCTGCATCTTCATATTTTTGAGTTTATGCAGAATATAGTGTAGATTTTTAGTAAAAGCATGTGAGACTATGTCATAATTTAAATCCTAAAATCTGTACTTTCCCTGCCATGTCACACTTTGATTTAATCCCATTTCTTTCGTTTGGAGGTTGGCTAGGATTCTTAGGTTGCAATTGAGGCAGAGAACAAATCATCACTCTGATACCAAATATATTGGCATAGGGAAAGAGTTCCTCTAAATCAGGTTTCCTCTAAGAAATCAGTTTGTGAAATGGAAAGAAGTAAGGACTAAGTTAAGGAAAATCTTCCAAACTAGGAGACTGTCTAAATCCAAGTTTATGAGTTATAGTGTAGTTTTGAGTGGAGAATGTAAGGAGAAAACGGAAAGCTTACATCTCTCATGCTATTTGCAGTAGATGAAAGATATAGTAAGAAAAGTTCTCCTCTAAAATTTATGTCAGCAGTTTAACTGGGAAAGGAGTGAAATCTCTGAATTATTAAGTTGAACTAAAAATCATCTATTGAATATATGTCATGTTGGCAGGTTTTGGAATTAACCAGTCTCTACAACTTCCTAGCCGGCATGGATTTTGAAAATGTACTTAAAGTCTCCAGACCACAGACTTCTTGAGTTTCAAATTTGAACTAGACAGTTGCTGTGAGGCACAGGTGAGACATAGAGTGGACCACCTGCACATACAGATAGCACACGGCTAGTAGCATTAAGTAATAGTATTATTGTCATTAAGACATGCTACAGAAGATGCAGAAGAAAAAAACACAGTCTTTGTTCTTATTAGATCACATCCCCTTGTGAGCCTTATGTGAGCTCACATGATGGGAAGGGAAGATGGTACACACTTGGAAGACCATTGAAGAAATTAGGCAGAACATGATTAGAGGTAAATATGGGGAACATATACTGTGTTCTAAAAGATTTCAAAATAGGAAGAGAAAAATTGAGCTAGAAGCATCATGAAAGAGTTAAACTACTCTATTAATAAGCAAAGCTTTAAATGTGAGGCTGGAGAGATGATTAAATACATCTTCCAATTTCCTTCATCCCTTGAGTGCCATGAGCCCATTCCACACGGAGAGTGAGGCTGAATTACTTGGCTGTCTTTGGAGTTTGATGGAAGATCCATCTGAAGCCTAGAGAATCTCATAAATATATGTGTGAATGTAGATTTTTCTCCTAACCTTTCTTTTCCTAAAATTAGGAATAGGGGTGAGCATGACCAAGCCTAAGTTTTATGCTGTTTCTCCATGTTACTTTAATTATGTATACTTTTTTGTCTAAATGTAATATTTATCTCTACACTCAAGTTTTGCGGAGTAGATGAATATTGATTATAGCAAGGTTACCCATTATAAATAGGTCTTCTTTCCTTTTTTTTTTTAGTTTTAAATTTCTAACCATAGTTATTTCCTATGGTGTTTGTGTAATGGAAAGAATACATTTTTTCCTAATAAATAGAAATAATATCAACTTGTATAAAGATTAGAAAGCAGAAAATGTAAAAGCATTTCCCTGTTATAAAAAGTACCAATAAAAAATGCCAGGCAGGGGCTGGCCCTGTGGCCTGAGTGGTTAAGTTCCTGCGCTCCGCTTCGGTGGCCCAGGGTTTCACTGGTTCCGATCCTGGGCACGGACATGGCACCACTGATGAGTGACGAGTGGTACACTGAGTCGGTGTCCCACATGCCACAGCTGGAGGGACCCACAACTAAAATATACATCTATGTACTGGGGGGATTTGGGGAGAAAAAGCAGGAAAAAAAAAGAAGATTGGCAACAGTCTTAGCTCAGGTGCCAATCTTTAAAAAAAAAAAAAAAAAGCCAGAGAAAGCAGACTCAAGCACTAACTAAAGTAGTCTAAAATAGTAGAAATTATCCATTTGATAAAATTATTCAATTATATTGTTACATAAAGTGCTACATTATTTTCATTTGTAAACCCACTGGAAATCAGTTGAATTTTCCTTACAGTATTTGGAAATAAAGAAAACAGTTATTAATGATGGATCTAGTTCTAAAGGGGTCAGTCTGCAACAGCTCTGTTACCGAAACCAGTTAATTTGACATTCATTTTTAAAATACAGACTTAAATCCGCTTAATTATTATTTAGGGAAAAATTAAATTTAAAAATTTCCAGGCATGTTTGCTTATGTATTATTATTTTTTAAATAACTGCATTTAATTGTCATATCTGGAAGAAACATAGAGCAATAATAATCCTCTCATGAGCGATAAATATTAACTTCTGGATTCCATGGAACAAAATCATATACATAGAAGATACTAGTACAGTGTATTCAAGATTATCCAATATATATTCCCAAAAATGCCAAGGATTTATTGTTAAAAAGATTTTTACCAAGAATTCACAGGAGTTAGTCAAATATATATTGCTGCCTTCGTGACCTCCGTGGGTTTTCAGACATTAATTTAGAAGTATCTTCTAAATAGCATGTGGCAGATTGTTGAGATTTTTCTAATTTCCACAGGAACAGATTCATTCTTATTTTGAGTTAGGTTTTGACTTATTTTCTCGGTTTTGCCCAGACCATTTCACTCTTTATTTCAAAGTATGGTGAAACAGAAGATAAGGTTCATAATACGTGCACCATAATACCAAAGACTCCATTCGTCATGAACACTTCACCAATACATTTCAAATTGTGCTAACCCACTAGCGGGTTATAGCTATGAGCATTGTATTTTATGATTTAGAAAGGACAGTTTTAATGACTTGCAGTTGTGATCTTTTATTCCAAGAGCACATTTCTCTGCCTTATGGCCCCATAGATAACAAGCACGTGATCAATATGTAATATATAATAATGGAATATGTAATATTCACAGACTGCTGCCATGTGTTCTTTCAGCTATCTGTCACCCTCCCTGTAAGAATGGTGGCCACTGCATGAGAAATAATGTGTGCACCTGCCGTGAAGGATACACTGGTAGGAGATGCCAAAAAAGTAAGACACCACTAAATGTATTTGCCAACTACAAGTAAAGCGAACACGTTAAATAGCAAAACTATTGCTATTTAAGGACTGATATTTCATCCTTTTACCTTAAGGTATCTGTGATCCCATGTGCATGAATGGAGGAAAATGCGTGGCACCAAACATTTGCTCTTGTCCTTCTGGTTGGATTGGGAAACAATGCGGCACACGTAAGAGGAATACTCTTAAATGCTAAAGCTGCGTCCTTATGGGAACACAAAGCAGATTTTTCCTTGTTTTTGTTTGTTTGTTTTTATTTTTGCTTATTTGTTCCTACTTTGGGAGGTATCTTTTTGAAATGGAAAGAGTAAAATGTCAGAGATCCTCTGAACTCATTCTTTCAGAGGAAGAGGTTATACTGTGTTTTCCAGTCGGTCCGCTGCAGTTGCCTGGATAAATGACGCATCTTTGTCTTGATCTCCTAATCTTAAGTAGGGGTCAGGGGAAAGTTTTTTCCCTGATTTCTTTACTGATTTCTTGGCCCCATCTCAGGCTAACCACTTCAGAACCTCCCAAGGTGGGGTGCCACTGTTTTCACACCTGGTAGTTTTTGAGATGATAGCAGCTCTCTCTCATTCAAATGTTTCATTTTTTTCTCTTTATACAATTGTTATTTAAAATTAGCAGCATTATAGTATTATTTTATATTTGTATGATACTATTATAGTGTATTTGTTAGAGTGAAAAATGAGAAGCAGCATAAATGTCCAACAGCTGGGGAAAAGTTAAATCACAATGCATTCAATCAGTGGAATATTATACAACCATTAAAATCATTTTCCAAGAATACGTAGTGACATTGGAGAATGTTCCTGATAAAATGTTAAGGGAAAATATCCTTTAATCATTGATTTTTAACTGTTTGCCTTTTTTTTACCTTAATGAAAATTTTTGTGGTTTATGATAGGATTTGACAAGTAAATTAAATTTTTAGTTTGTTTATATTTCTATTTGCAGCTATTTGCTTTCAGAAATGTAAGAATGGTGGTGAATGTATTGCTCCCAATGTATGCCATTGTCCTGCCTCATGGGAAGGAGTGCAATGTCAAATACGTAAGCCTACAGGATTGTTTTCTCCTGTATGTTCTGATCCTGCATCTGTTAGCATTATTAAACAAAGTATAGCATTAGGAGAAATCCACAGGGAAAAATTCCAGCATGCTGATCCATTTAAAAATAATGGTTTTCGAAATAAAAGGAAATCTTCTCCATTTTTATATCCATTTAAAAGAAGAAAGTATGGCTTAATATATTAATATTTTGTATGACATAGATAATTCCAAATTATGGTCTGTGGGTTGCCAATGAAATTCCCTCAGGTGAGCCACAGAGGATTTTAATATACAGCTTAAATATTCTTTCATAGTATAAATATATATCTATCATGGAAATCATAGAAAATATGAAAAAGCTTTAAAAAATTTATTCAGTCCAAATTTCACCACATAGAACTAATTTCTGTTAAGATTTTGGTATTTTAATATATTTTTATATGGTTTTAGACATAAATTTTTACAAAGATGAGATCTCAGAGTACAGAGGAAAATCAAATTTTATACAATTTGGAAATTTATGAAAACCTGAAATAAAATGTTAAAATATTAACGAAGATTAACTTAATGGGAAAAATTGGAAATCTCGTAAAAATATTTTCAAATGATAGATAATTATGTAATTCCAAAACTGGTGGTTCAAGTGTACTGTAAACTGAAATTACACAGTTGCAACATGACCATGCCTTTTTTACTAAAAATACCTGCCCTGCTTTTCAGTGTCTTATGAACCAAACTGTTTCCATGTATCAGAGACTCTGCATATAATTTTCATAACTCTTAAACTTTATTTTATTAGTAATTGCTATCATAATTTATACATTTCTCATCTTAGGAAAATATTACCAAAGAATTTATTAAGTGCTAGTACTGACATAAGAAATATGTACTTGAAAATAAATAATTCTGATTGGAAGTTAGATATGGTAAAATCTAGAAAAAAGAGCTAGGAACCTCAATTTGGGCTACTCGTTCTGGAGAGAGTTCTCTGTGGACCATGAGAGAGAATGAGGAGATGTTAAAAGCACATTGATGTGGAAATATGCTCCCATGATTGTAGATTGAGGCACTCTGAACACAGCCTGAAGATGTGCACCCTGTTTTTGCATCTTGCAGCACTTTTATGTGAATTTTTAAAAGTCCCCTTCCTCAAAATGCTTTATTTCCAACTGTCTGGAAACTATTGACATTGTTATTTGAACAAGAAGTGTTGCTGCCATCTGCTGGAAAACTGTTGTAGTAAATATTCAAATCTGTGATGTCTGTGATGTGAATGGTGCTTCCTTTGCTGTCGAGCTTTGGGCATTACACAACCTGCCTAACCTCACACAAGAGCCGTGATGAAAACGTAACTCTTCGATGTTGCATTTATACCAAAGAGAATATTATTCTTGAATTATGCAAGCTTCCAATATCAGCTATTGAAGCAGATACCTCTCCCATGAAAAATGTAACTGTTGCATATAATTTTATATTACGCTTACTTTAATTTGATATTACTTAAAAGCATTTTCCATGTCCTTAAAAGCATAACTTTAAATGATACATTAAGTTCTATAATATAAATTCTGTAAATCACTTGACCTTTCCCCTTATGTTGAATATTTTAGTTATTTACAAGTTATTACTATTTTAAGTATTATCAGCGTTTTCTCTGTATATGTGGGTAGGTAAACAGAGAGATGATAGGTAGATAGATAGATAATTGGATGATAGATAAATAGATAGATGTTGAAAAATAGTGAGATAGATATAGATTTTTAAAAATTTCATTGGGAGAGATTTTAAGGAAGAAATTCCTAGTACAGACTGTGAAAATCTTTAGAAAATTTCCAAGAGTTGTTTCACATTAAACTTCCAATGGTAGTATATAAAGTTGTCTGTTTTTCCATATACTGGCCAGTACTGAATTGTCTCTTTTAAATTTTTGCTAAATTGTTAAAAAGCAAATTATAATCTAAGCGCTATCTTCTGCTACTGATTTGAAACTCCTCTCTAAAGAAAACAAAAATTGTAAAAGTGTTGTTTTGAGTTTTGGGTGTTTTGTTTTTTGATGTGTGTGTGAGTGTGTGTGCGCACTCGCATGCTCTGGTTGCAGGAAGATAAGAGGGCAGCTGGTCATTCATAGATTCTTATGCCTATTTTTGTAGGTGAGTCACTGAATAGCTTCAGACCACTAGAATGAATATGTTACAAGCATTTGTATCAAAAGATGGTAATTGTAAAAATTTGTGTATTGCAGCAATTTGCAATCAAAAGTGTCTTTATGGAGGCAGATGTGTATTTCCCAATGTATGCTCTTGCCGCACTGGATATTCTGGAGACAAATGTGAAAAGAAAATACAGGTATTTTAAATTTTAAAGTGAAAATAAATATTAGATATTGACATCTGCTAGCTACTCAGATACTCTACTTAGTATTTGATGCCTATCTGTTAATGTTTTATTTTCTTTTATTTCCAAAATAAAAAGATATACAAGGATTTATATTTGCCTCTAAAACTAAAAAACTAAAACTAAAAATAATCATTTCTGTGTCATTATAGAGTTATCTTATTATTCAAAATTTTGATGTACACAAATAATTTCATTGTGCAGATACAGCTGTCAAATGTAATGCGTTATTTCATGGCAGTGGAGTTGAGAGAGAGCAAATATTCCACGATATGGATTTAAGACACCACTGATTTATATTTTGGTTAAATACTGGATCAAAAGGCCACCCTCACTCCTCTCAAAAATAATCCACCACTTTTTTGTTTTTTTTTTAAGG
Organism: Equus asinus; assembly: GCF_041296235.1. Taxonomy (NCBI): domain Eukaryota; kingdom Metazoa; phylum Chordata; class Mammalia; order Perissodactyla; family Equidae; genus Equus; species Equus asinus. The sequence goes on along the minus strand of NC_091790.1, from coordinate 144,973,201 downwards.
AAGATTAGCCCCGAGCTAACTGCTGCCAATCCTCTTCTTTTCGCTGAGGAAGACTGGCCCTGAACTAACATGCATGCCCATCTTCCTCTACTTTATATGTAGGATGCCCACCACAGCATGGCTTAGCAAGCGGTGCCATGTCTGCACCCGGGATCCGAACCGGCGAATCCCGGGCTGCCGAGGCAGAACGTGCGCACTTAACTGCTGCGCCACTGGGCTAGCCCCCAATCCGCCACTTTTAAATCAATGAATCACTACTTCATTGATTTGGGGTGGGCCTAAACATTTTTAGTGGGTCGTGTGTCACTAAAGCCTTGTCTATCCTCATACTTTTCCCTGACAGTGTTCTTTCTCTTCATTTGCTCCCTATTAAAATCCATTCCAGGGAAAGCAATAAAAAAAACTCTTGCCATCATTAGAATTAGGATTTATTTGTATTTCAGAAATCAAGAAACCAAAGGAAGAGCAGAAGCTTTCTTAGAGTTTCTGAAATTGTCCCGCAGTTACTATATACTACACTATATAGCCAGTGCTATATAAATATCTATTCAAAGAGTTTCTGTGATCATACTGGTGCCTCTAAGATTAAACCGAATTTTTTTTGGTCTTTAATCTTAAATTTCTGAATATCAACGGCTGAGACATTTTTTCAGTCCTAATTCCTACATATACCAGGGTGGCTCTAATGATCACCAAAAAATTGCAGCAAAACTTAAAAATTTCTTAAACTTAATCAGTGTTAGTTTTAACTTAAAAACCAATTATATGCTATTTAGTACTTCAAAAAGCCTAAGGGTCATGAATATCAAAGTATGCTGGAGCACTGTAATTTGAAAAATGATAAGGAATTTTCTTCTTGAAGCATGATACTGGATCAGTCTGGCTTCAAGGCAAAGTGGATGTATTTATATTCTCCTAGTACTGGTGTTCATCCTGGAAGGATATGGCCCCATTTTGAAAAAAACAAGATCATAATGGTACTATGGTTTGAAACAAAAGTTATTGAGAACTCATTTGATCAGCTATTGTTGAAAAAAATAAAAATAAAAGCTTGAGTTCTTTGGGTTTGAAGGTAGCTGAAATATATATTATTTTATTTTATTTGAGATTTTTATGCCACAGAAAACCCTATAACCTCAAAAGCTTTCAACTCTGCTGACATACTAAATTGGTTACTTCTCTGTATTCCATTTTGATGTATTTCTTTACATCTGAATCTTTCCTCATGTGATCAATAGCAGATCATCTTCATCCGCATTAATGTTGCTTCAGAGGCTGCCTCTGGAACCATATTAGGGAAAGAAAGAACAGAAGATCACGGGGAAGGAAAAGGAGAACAAAAATGAAAAGACTGGTTCAAGGGCCATATGTCCTGCTTTACTCTAACCTGCTCTCCCAAGTTCCTTGCTTCATTTCTCTCTCCAGCTTTGTTCGGTTGCTCACTGGTGCCATTTCATTCGTTTTTGATATTTCTTTGGCTCCTAAACATAGGGTAAAAAAACCAAATTTTGCTTTAGCAGGAAAAAACCCAGCTACCATTTATGGTATTGACAGAACCCTCCCTAACTGCTTCCGGCTCCCCTCTGACCTCCCTTCCCAAAGGAGAGTTCAGGCTGGCGAAATCACCTCCTGGCCCTTCTTGGATCACCCTGAGGTAGTGGGTGAAAAAAAGAAATGGAGGATATTGATTGGATTGCTAGAATTTCAATGGGAAAAAAAAAAGCCAAAAAAAGAGAATTCCTGGCTAGAAACAAAAGACACAGAGAAAGGGGAAGTGGTCAAGGGAGGTCCTAAGGAGAGTGGGTTAATAAAATCTTTGAGATGCTTCATAACCTGCAGCCTAGCTGCTAACTTTGGCCCTGCCACTTATTGGCTCTGTGAACTTGGGCAAGGTATTGAACTCCTCTGAGCCTGTTTCTTTATCTGTAACATGGGGATAATAAGGACACCTAATTATAGGGTTGTTATAAGGATTAAATATGTTAATATATGTGAAGTACCTAGAACCGTGCCTGGTATATAGAAAATACTATGTAAGTTTGTGATGAGTTACTCCATTGAATAGGACAGAGTGAGGTGAGGGAAAAGGATGGGGAAAGAGACTGGAGAGAAATGTTGCAATGCATTGAAACAGTCTTTTCCTGAAGGATCAGAAAAAATTTATGCAGTTTTACTGAAGATGGATGTTTCTTGAATGTATCCGTTTGCCAAGATGGAGTCAGGTAGTGTCCAAGCTCCATTCACTCACAACTGTTTTGATATTTAAATATGATCTTGATTAGGTCCTAATTTTGTAAAAGCGGTATTTAGACTCTAGTGGCAAGCATAGAATTGAGAGAGCTTTATGTACCATGTCAGAGGGAAGGAGGCAGCAAATAATGCATAAGGGTGGAATGGTTTTCTAACATTTATTGAAACTTTATTTTCCTCTTCCTACTACAGATAAAACGCCATTGAGTAATGTCAAGTATATGAATTACAAGCCTATATCTTAAGAATGGAAATTTTTATTCAGAAAAAGTTGAAGTAAACTACTCGAAGTTTATTTGAACATCATCTTAAAAACTATTTTAAAGACTGAAGAAACTAATAAAATATGGAGTGGTCTTAGCTGTCATTGTTATAGAACAATGAAAATAGAAAAACAGCATTTTTATAGAAAAGCAAAGAAGAAATCCAGGTAATCTAAATTTGACTTTGAAATGTGATTTGATATTTACATATTGACATGATGTATCTGATATTCCAGACATTCACAATATTTAATAAACTGAATATTTTCCCAATCCTTGCTGTGGTGGTGTCTTTATCATCAGGGATCAATCAGCAAAACAGAAGCCACTTGATGTATCCAGATATAAAGTATTTAATGTAGAATTGGGAGGTCACAGGACTGTTGGAAGAGCCAGGGGTAGGGGTGGGGGGCAGTGAGGGGTGGTCGGGAAAGCAGCTGCTGAAGGTCAGAGAGATTGAGCCTGAAGACATCAGCCTAAAGCACCAAGCAGGGGCCTTTCAGAAGCTTTTCTAGAGCTGCTGCAATACTTCAGAATCTTCAAAAACTACCACCAACTATCTCAGGCAAAGTGGGTTATTGTCAAAAATTTGCTGGAAAACCACTGTGAATCTTTCAGCTATCCAAGTATCTAGCTGCAAATACCTCTGAAAAAAATAATGACTTCCTATTCATTTCCATCTTCTCACTCTCAGAAAACCTTTTCTCATTGGCAAATTCTAACCCAAAATCACATAGAGAAAGGGATTCTGGAGAATGTAGTTACCAGCCTTAGAATGAAGTGACAGTGGTGCCAAGGTGACAACAGTGAGCTGACACAAGACATAATAGGAGTTCTGCATTTTATTGCTTTGGACTATATTCCAGAGATAAAGCCATCACTTCTCAGTGATAGAAACACCATATTTAGTTTTGTCTGTTTATTTTGCACATCCAGTCTTTCTTCTGCTATGACCTGTACCCTTTCTGAACAAGAGGAAAGACATACTAAAATTTTGGTTTTAAAAGATTTACTTGGTCATTGTGTTTATATGGAAACAAAACCTGAAAATGTCTGTTTCATCTTTCCATTCTTTCGGTACCGTGATCTATTTTGGTGTAGAAGCTAGAGAGAAACTATCACAAGATCACATCCTTCCACCAATATCAAAAGAGAAGTGGAAGCTTAATAAAAGCAAAATTAAATGACATCAATTATTGGGGAAGTGGGTAATGTCAACAGGGAATATATATATTTGAGAGGTTTGTCTCAGAGATGCAAATAATTATAGGTTAGCTAGAATTATAAATCTTCCAAACCCTACTGTCTAATATTTGATCTCAAACTTTTCATTTGTCTTTCAAAAAACATTTTAATTTGAACATACATATTTTGAATTATATGAGTTTACAAAACTCTTTTGTTCTTTTAAATAGAGTGAGCATTCCTAAGCCATGTCTAAACCGTAAGATAAAATAAGACATTATTAGAATAAAATGATTGCTAACTTTGACAAGAATCTTTTAAGTAATAGCATCCAATGTCAGAATTAAAGAGATTTTAACCAATCATTTTATGTTTGCTGCAAGAAAGGTTGTTTTAAAGAATTACTTAGAGTTTAATGTTTCACTATGTTTCATTTCATTACCAAAAATACAGAAATATAAATGCAAAGTAAACCTTTGAAAATTAGTATGCACTTAAATTTTTAAGCTCTTGTGAGAATGAGTACTAGAAAGAAAAAATACTCTAGATAAAAATGAATACTTTTTTAAAGTTAATAATTGGAACTGAAATTCCAACAAAAATATATATAATGAAAATCTATACAATTTTTATATCCATCTCTTTGCCACCTTTGCTCAGTACACAGCATGGCAATTTTATCAATAGCCTTATTAAATTGATTTTCAGTGTATACTTTTTATGGTTACAATATTATAATTGCTCAAGAATTTATTCTGAAATGTCTCAACCAATACTTTAAATCTTTCATAAATATTTCCTAGATCCACACCAAGAATCCCAAGCTACAATTAAAATATTAATCAGTATATTATTCATTTATAATAGATTTAATGGACCCATATATGCTGATAATGAAGAAATGCTATGGTTTACAGATTTTATATAAAAGTACTCCTTATGAAAGCTAATGACTCATGCAAATGAAAGTAATGTTTTAGAAACATAATGTGAGTTTAGAAAGCAAGTAATTTGATAAATTTATGGAGAAGAAATTTGATTTTTTTCTTTTTTCTTGGTGATATTTTCACATCTATTAACTTAAAAATTTTTATCCAAAATCTGTTTGAAAAATGCTTTGAAGATGAGTGTTTGAGAATGTAAGCAAAAGTACTTTAAAATGTGTAATTTTCAATGTTTACCTTTTAAATCATTTTCCAAAAAGAATTCAGATCATAGACTTTGTTTAATATGCTTGGCTATTTTGTATTTATTCATGTTAAGATTTAAATGAAATGTTTGAGTTATCAAATATTCTATCCTTTCTTTGATCCTCTATTTAAAATACAGAGCTTCTCTAAACTTTAAAACATGCCTAGTAGCCTTCATTCTAAAATATTAAAGTATCATAATCTTTTTGATAGAATTATAAACGTATCTTATTTACATATAATAAAACTTATCTGAATTGCAACATACATAATAAAATTTTAAATTTCAGGTTAGATATATTTGGGGATATTTGGAGCCCATAATAGAAACGTATACATATTGTATATATTATATCCATTTAATAAACACCATTATAACTATGTAAATGTTTTTAAAGTATTTATGTGCTGGAGTTTAAACCATGCATATTTATAATAATCAAATTAATATAATATTTTGCTTTTTTATGCCACTTAATTTATTCTTTATGGTATGCATACCAGTTACTTCTAAAATGAGATGAAGTGGTGTACATATTAAATAACGTGTTAAATAGAGAAAAAAACACAGTAAACACAGAAAACCTAAAAATAGAAACATTGTATTGCATATCTACAATGTGATAAATTATAAATAAGAAATAAATATTAGGCAGAGTTATAAGATTCTATCTTTTTTTTTATAAAAGAGGAATAGCCGTTTGTACACAGAAAGCAAAATAGGTGGTCTCAGTGGGATGTACTAATTAATTCTTATATAATGGACACTGAATAGCCCTGCAGCTGATATTTTCTCAATCACTGTTTGCAAATGATACTGAAAATATCAACCTAATTCTTGTTTATAGAAAAAAGTCTGACAGTCGTAAGATTGCATAAGTCTTAAACACATTTTCTTCGTCTGATCAGGTAGATGAAATGGTATATTTGTAAAGAGCAGTAAAACAGAGTTGTGCTGAAATCCCTAATATTTAATGTTGAATAAGAAACATCTTATAAAGCCTATTCCTAGATACCTTCCATTTTTCATAGAACTCAGCCCTTAATCCCTGAAGACAGGCTGCAAAAATTGACCCTGTTGATTAGTTCTTGTCAGGTGTTTTTCCCCACTTTTCAATTTGCTTCACAAGGACCTCCTCATATCACTCTTTCTTGATGTTGAAAAACGGACAGGATCCTTGACACTGCACATTCCCTAGTGATCATGTCACAGTGGCCTGGAGTGATCCAAAGTTTGCTGTGGACGAATATGTGGGAATGCTACCTGTCCCTGGTGTTGAAGAGTGGATAACTGCTCTGTTTCCTTCATTTTCTATCCAACGGCTCACATGGGTGAAAACCACCTCCCTTCTCTCAGGTGGGAGCCATCAAGTTGAGGTTTAAGTTTGATTCAACTCAATGAGAATGGTGGTTTTTTAAAAGGATGCAGAGAAATCTCACAGAGCTCAAGGACAAGATGTGAAGCTGGGCTTAATGGGAACCAGGAAGCAATCAAGAAAGGAGACTCTCTTTTTGTTTTTTTGGAGCTGCATAGAAGATCTCTTTTTGTCTTCTCTGTAAATTTCTGGTTCTCTCCGCCCATTGCCGTCCTTTGCTGATCTTCATCAAGATCCAAAGTGGCCATCAGATCTACACAGCAATCCTTCGGTTCCTATAGCTGCCACTCATTGGCTGGAAAACATGTTGTTTAGTTCAAAAGCCTTAAGTGAGAAAAATCTCAGAGGGTAATGACCGGTCAGTGGATTAGGTAGGCTTGAGCCAGTGTCCATCTCTGGGCAATCAGCCATGATCAGGGCCAGCAGAGTCATACAGTGGGTGCAGCTGCCTGTGTGTTAGGCTATGGGAAAGTTCATGTTCTGAGTTGGGCATGCAACAGATCTGAATACAGGAAGTTCCCAGGATGCCATGGTTTCCAGACTTCTGTGATGCTGAAATTGAGGTAAGTAATTGGGCCAGAATGGGCTCCTATTCTTGAGAAATTATGATAATTCTAGTCAGACTATGGTTGTCAAGGGATGTTTTTTGTATTTGGGGTTTTTAAAATCTATTTATTTAATGCAAGTAAACTAAAACTCATGTGAACAAATATGTCTATCAAAGGGCAGTGCTGGGTATGATGCTATCTGCAATCAATATCAACTTTATTTTCATAAAGCATTCAGTAGCACACTATGCGAATCAGAAGTGTTTTCTTGATTAGAAGTAGATCAATTATATTATCAAATTATCAGGCTAATTTGAGGAAAGAAAACTAAAATATATTGAGCATGATGCTAGGGATTTTAATTATTATCAACTATTCAGACCTCACAAAACTATTGAGAGATAAGGAAATCTATCCTCACTTTACACATGAAGACACCAAAGACCAGAAAAGTACAATTAGTTTATGTCCTGCTGTTTACATATTGCAGTGCTTGTATCTGGATGCACATCTGTCTGAAACCAAGGCCTATTATTTATTTCAACAGCATAGTATCACACATTTAAAAAAAAAAAAGCCAAGAATTTTCAATGACTTTTAATGGCTCAAGACCACTTGATAATTTCAACAAAGCATCCTACTTGAGTATCTCTTTCCCCTTATCTTTTCAATCCACATTATGGGTTGATAGAAGAAAGCTATGCATGTCAAAATTAGAGATTTTAACTTGTTAACTTATTGGACAGAAATATTTTGAAAGGAACAAATATTCAAAATATTGAAAAGAAGACTTTCTGAATTAGTAGCCTGTTTTATTTCAGCTGTGGAATACACATCTGTATCTAGAGAGGTGTCAGTTAAGAAAGAGCACATGCAGAAACAGGACTGAAGGCAGGAGAGCAGCCTGACACATGGGGCTGAGACTTTACAGTTGCGGTGACCTGGGTTTGAATTTAGCCCCACATCCTCTCTCTACCTCTTTCCAGTTATGTGGACTTGGACAGACAGCTTCACCTCCCTCTAAATTGAATTGCTTCATTTGTAAGATAGGGGTAAATAATACTTATTTCATAGGATTACTGGGGAATTTTAAATTTAAAATGACATTATTATAAATAATTCACAGTGACTGTTGTCTCATAAATACCCAATATATCGGTTTTATTATGTTTTTTGTTGCTAAAAATGTATCAGTGGAACCAGCTTAGGAAATTATGGTAAGTAGACTCCTCTATTTGGGTTTTAGGTCTTCTAATGATTACTGGACGTTGGTGTCTCTTGTTCCCTGATTAAAGAATTTACTTTTAGAAAGCATTGATTAAACAACACATGAGTTAAAAACAAGATAAAATAAGAGAACGCAAACTTTAAATCAACTCTGGTATACAATTAGTAAGGACAGACTAAAAAGACTAACAGCAGCTAGCATATAATGACTAAAATTTGTGAGCTGCGTGTGTGCCAAGCTCTGTTCTAAGTCATTTGCAAGGGTGAAGCTGATTCTGCCTCCCGACTCGCCTGGAGGAGGTGCTCCTCAAGGAGTCCCTCGGCACTGAGCAATCAGCCTGCCAGTAAGACCTTCGTGGGCCCTAAGCACTTTTGTCTTCCCGGGCCTCTTCCTCCACTTAAAAATATTAAAAATGGTATTCTACAACTGGGTTGGTGTAGAGGTCAATATATTAACATCATATATTAAAACATTTTTTTGACCTGAAAGTTCTTTTTCTCCTCTGATTTTAAAAGCAATTAAGACATTTTCATGAGCCTTTAAAAGTATTGTGGACCCTAGTTCCTGTGCCTCTTGCGTTTGATCAGAAAGGTGGCCCTGCCTGCTAGAGTGTGGCAGCCTGAGGCAGACCAAGACACAGACCATACTAGTCCTTAAATAGCCACTGTGGATGCTCCTGGAGAATAAAACAAAGGAAAGACAAACGAGGTGGCATTTCAATTTATATTTTTATTGTATGGACAGCCTTCTCCATCATTGTGGAACAATTTTAACCTCAGTTGTAAAGCTTTTGTAAAATTGCTTGTATAGGCAAATGAAAAGTAGCAGATTTTTGCCGGCAGATGGTGCTAGATCCTCAGTTCCTAGGTAGCAAACCAGAAATGCAAAATGACCACTTTGGTAAGAGAGCATTATTAAGTATTTAATGCAAACATGACATTTTTCAAAAATAAAATCCTTCATTAGTATAACATCAGTCTTTCCTGCGAGCCTAGACGTCTTTTTTACATCTAGTGGTCAATAAATACTTATAGCCACTTGGCTGAGTGCAGTTAGCAATTCCCACTGTGCTAGTAAGGGATTATTACTTTCATTTGAAGATTTGGTGATTTGCTCAATCTCTATGAGACTACAATTGCTGTGAGTAGTATTAGGGTAAGCAGGAATCCTTTTGTTTTCCATATATACATCGAACTTGGAAAATTCTAGCAATTAAAATATCAATACTTTCAAGTATTTCAAAATTATACCTTTTTTCCATCTCATTGACAAATAATCATAAGTCAATGTGTAGCACACCCTGAAAGAAAGAAGTCTTTGTAAAGCATAACGCTTTCCGAAATATGCCCCTTCTTGGCACTATAATTTTGTCTGAAGTAAGCAGGGTCCCTCCAGCCAGATGTCCTGTACGTGACAGTTCCTGGAGAGTCTTTGACTTGAGACACTGTGAACTTGAGAAAAGTATAAGACTTACTGGATACAAACATTATAGTGAGAATAATCCCAATTTATTTTATTTTCCAATTCGATCACATAGACAGATAGATTGATGGAACATATATAGAGCGGGTTCTGATATCAAACTTCAATCTTCCTCACCAAGGATTTAGTGGTAATCCTTACTAATGTGGCCAAGAGATACTGTGTTTCCTTCACCGCATTGGTTCAATGCTGCCTGAGCTGAGATGATCCTGTTTTGGTTGAGAGCTTTGATTTCAAATCAAAGGCAATTCTGAGGGTTTGCTTATTCCATGGCCCCAAGTTGTGTTTTTAGCCACCAAGACCTGTCATTCATTTCTAGGGAAGACTGTGATGCTGCCTCCTATCGTAGTTAATGGAGATGGTGACTGCAGGACGCCTCATTCCCTTGTTCTGACTGCTCTTTGCTACATCAGCATTCTCTGCCGAGGCATTTTCCCTGATGACTGACAATTTCTGAAGACTGTGGAAATGGATAGGATCTTTTTTCAAACCCTTCTTCTGAAAATTGCCAATTCTTTCTTTTGAGTTGACTTGAAACCTATCTCCCCACATCAGAGTCAAGCCATTTCCAGTGTAATGCCATATACATACCCCTGCTGCAGCGCCACAGGTGAATCTGGAGTCTGACTGCTTCATTTCCTACACAGTGGCCTACACAGAAGAGTAGAATGGTTCGACCTAAGAAAAAAGTGGCAAGGCAGCGACAGCTTGGGGAAAAACGTGGGTACCTTCGCAGACAAAATGTATCACGTCTCACGTGAGCCACAGACAAATATTTTGAAAAAATATTTTGGTTTTCTTTTTTGTCCTATAAAAGAAGAAATAGCCGTAGGAAATGGAAATTTGCATTACAAGAACATAAAACCTGAATTGCTCATTTTGAGAGTTGGCATAAGGCTGTGTGCCTGGCTCTGCAGAGCAAGAGTGGAATTTTTCTAGAGCCATATGGTTGATGCAAAAGGGCAACGGGCTAGAGCAGACAGAAGGCAGTTTACAGTTAATGATAAAGACCTGATGCATAATATATTCTAAAAAGCTTCCCATCTTAGACTCACATTAAAAAGGAGGAGGCCGCCAAGGAAGACATGGATGTTTTTTCCTTCTCAAATGAGAGAACAAAGATCCCAGACAGAGCATTACCTGTCAGCTCTGCTTAGACGACCTAACCTTCCAATCACTGTTAAACCAGACAATTACGAGAAAATTCCTGTTTATAATTGCATTGAACACCATAGTGCATAGTCCTCCAAGTGAGTAAATATTGTTTCCATTAAAACATAAAAATCCTTTCCCAACCCATGTAGGCAGGCAGATTACAGGCTCTGCTAGTCAGTGTTACTAAGCACTGGTGAGACAACTTGCCAGAAAGAGAGTTGTTAGGTTCCCCACCCCTCAGGAAATACTAAAATGACAAGCACGGTAGAAACCAAAACAAATAATCCATTTGTAACTTCTGATAGAATACTCATGCTAAAAATATACACATGAGATTTTAACATTTAGGCCCCAAGCTCTTTGTAAAAGCTGCATTGCAATTAAGATGATTGCTACTCTTTATTTTTTAAAAAGCAAATTCTTTATTATATGTACAAAACTCTCAGAGAAAACACTCATACTACCATATTACAGTTTTTATGCTAAAATAGATAAAATATTTAAGACTAATTTTATTTTTAAGTTTTTCATTTGAGTTGAAATTGGTATACTATTATGAATACTTTAGCTAATATCTAATAATGATTGAATTAACAAATGAAAATTAAAATCAAGATATGTAACCTTTCATTGAGGCCCAAATTTAAAAAATTATCACACCCAGTATTAACAGCATTGTTATCAAATGGTACCTGTCAGTAGAAATTTTAAGATACAGCCATTTGAAGGAGTACATCAAAATTTTAAATAATAGCCTCTGATATATTACTCATAATAATTTACTTTAATTATTGGAATAATAATTCCACTGCCAAAAATATTTATTGTGGCTCAGTTTCCAGTGCTAAATAATAAAAATAAATGACAAAATATTTTAAATGACCTTCAATAGGAAAATAGTTAAATTACTATGTATCCAGCTATGGAATTTCTATATAGCCAATAAAACAATGATTCCTGTAGAACTATATTTCATATCTTATACATATGGCTATGTTGTATTAGGTGAAAAAGGTGAAAAGGCAAATTTCCAGACAATAATTATAGTACACTCTCATTTTAAAGTGTGTATGTGTTTGCATATGTGTAAACATATGTTTCTAATATCATAGGAAATTTCTAAAAAGACAGAAATCAAATGTTTAAAATTGGTTGCTTCAGAGAAGTAGGATTCCGAGCTGAGGGGTGACTGAGGTAGATTTTACTTATTACTTCATATATATTTGTACTGCTTAAAAAGTTTTTAGTGATCTTAAATTATTTTTGTAACATATTTTTGCAGAATCTCCAGTTGGCCTCAAACAATGCAGCTCTCTTGAAATACCAATTAAGAGACATTCAGACTAATATGAGTTGAAAATCAAAGAACCACTGCATAGTTTTTCTCAACTGAAAAGGGGCAATAAAAAATTAATTAAAATTTAATGTTATTTGTATAAAATTTTAGTTGTGGTACTTCCAATCACACTCCTTTCAGAGTAAAAGGTATTGGTAACTCATTATTGCATATGTATTTAAGTTGAAAACCGTTGTATTTAAATTAAGGAGAATGGTTTATAGTTTCATGAGTGTTATCATAAGATTAAAATTAATTGCTTAGAATTTTCATATGAGGCCAAACTGGACAGGTAATCAGTCATAGGCTAATGTTATTAGCTTGATTCATGTTATCAAACTATATTTCTGATAATGCCAGGCAAGAGGGTGGGCAGGAGAGAAATATACTACATATCACAATGATGGAACCATGTTCTTTTGTGTGTATTAGTTCTAATATTTAGAGGTCACATTTACAGCAAAGAGTTGAGTTAATCACCTCAATAATTCAAGCAAAAAGCTCAAATTGCTTAAATTTATGGGAGCAAATGCAGCACAAAATAATTTCTTCCACTTCTAAGTTTGAAGAGTGCCTTTTATGTGAAAATTTTGGAACCTTTAAAAGACTGAACTAAAGATACTTTAAAATGGATTAATGAACATTTTACTCTAAGGACAGAAAGAATTAAAATACACTATTCATTTTATGTAGATAATCTGTGGTGGCAGGTATGAAGCGACTTTCCCAAGAACTCATAAATCAGTTGAATGGTTAATTTTCAGTAGAAACTAAAGTTATCAAGGGTCGGTCTTAAATAAGTAAAGATTCGTTTTGTTTCAGAAGATGACCACTATCTTTCTTTTTGAAAAAATATGGGATAATTTATACATGCAGAAGGAAACAGTACTATATCTCTAACGCTATAAAGCATATTAAAATGGACATTCACAGTTCAATCATCCAATTCAGAAGTATGCCAGTGCTAACAAGATTGCACCTACTTCTATGTTCCTCTGATAATCCTGCTTCTCTGTCCTGTATTTTGTGTTTATTACTCTGCTAGGCAACCTCGAAGATGATCCCCAGTGACTCCCACTTTCTGATATTCACACCCTTATGTAATCCTCTTCCTTTGAGAGCACGCTGGACTTGGTGATCCACTTCTAACAAATAGAATGCGACAGAAGTAGTCACTGTCACTTCTGAAATTAGGTTATGAAATAACTATAGCTTGCATCTCTCTCTCTCTCTCTTCACTCTCCTTCTCACTCTCCCTCTCTCACTCTCTGGCTTGCTCTGAGGAAAGGCAGTTGTCATGTAGTCAGTTTGTCTATGAAAAGTTCTATATGGCAGGAGCCTCCAGCCAACAGACAGGATTAAGACCTTCAGTCAGTCCTACATCCAGGAGAAACTGAATCTTGACAACAATGACATGAGTGATTTTGGAGTGGAGCATCCCTGAGTCAAGCCCTGAGTCAAGACCGCAGCCCCAGGCATCATCCTGACTGAAACCGCGAAAGAGACCAGGGCCAGAGGCACTCAGTTAAACCACACCGGAATTCCTGACCCACTGGAAATGTGATAAAATAAACGTGTGTTATTTTGAGCCACTATGTTTTGGGGTCATTTGTTAGTCAGCAGTAGATAACCAATTTGTTACCATTGCATTTTCTGAAGTTTTGATACAGAGTACAGAGTGTGTTTCTGTTGAATCAAACTGTTAAATTGTGTCATTCAATTCTTCATCTTGCAAATTTTTCTTCTTAATCTTCTAATAATTTACAAAGGTACTGAAATCTTTTTTTATCATCTTTGATTTTGCCTATTTCTTCCTGTAGTTTTATCAAATTGTACTTTATATACTTGAGGCCATTAAGTCAGAACCCCACAAGTTCCTAGTATTCTAAGCCTTTTATCAGGCAGTATTAACATAGCACTAATGCAAGGACTCTGGGAGCAGATTACCTACTGGATTTGAATCTTAACCTTATTCCTTATTAGCTATGTGACCTTGAGCAAATTATTTAACCTCCATCCCTTTATTTCCTCACCTGAGAGATGGAAATAGAAATAATGCCTTCCTGATGGGATTGAAATGAGATTTAAACAAGTTAATACAAGTCTACAACAGCAGTTGACATACCACTGTTGGTAAATCAATAAATGTCCTGACTTCTTTATCCCTAATAATGCTTTTTGGTTAAAGGTTACTAAAGATTACTTAAAGGTTATTTTGATACCTACTCCTCTTTTAAAAAAGAACGTTTTCCTGATTAGTCTTTTTCTACACTACTTTTAACCTTTCTCTCCCCTTAGGTTTTGTGTGTACCTCTTGAATTCAATGTATAGCTGAATTTCTCTTTTTTAACATATTTAGTCATTCTATCTTTCAGTTGAAAAGAACTAAATGTAGTGTGATTATAAATTTTAACTCATTTCTACCATTCTATTTTTTGTTGGTTGACAACTTTTAATAGTTTTTTCTCCTTTCTTGCTTTCTTTTGGGTTGATTGAGCTGTTATATTTGTTTGATTCTTTGTCCATCTTTTCCCTTTAACTGGCTTGGGAGTGATACATATTATATTTTGATCCTTGTGATTATTGCCTTTGAATTTCTCAATTGATGAGCAAAATATGTCACTCTTCACTCTCATTTCAAAAAATATGAGACTTTTTCAACATTTAACTTCTGTCAACCTCCTTCCAAGTTACATGCTATTATCGTACTTTACTTTTATCCTCTTTTATACTCTAAATTAGAAATTATTACTGCTGCCTTATAAAGACAATATTTGCTTAAATTTAGTTCCATGCTTACTAATCTGCTCACCATTCTTTCTTGCCTCTTGAAGTACATTCATTTTGAAGCTCCTTTAGTGAAAGTATATTGATGATAAACATTCTGTTTTTGTCTTAAAGTATTACTATGATTCCCTCATACTTGAAAATATTTTGCTGGTGACAAATAAAATGGCAAGCAATAGGATATATTCGAGAATATGAGGAAGCCATTTTGTGTAAACCTAATTCGGCCTGACCTTGTCTTTCCAAAAGGGCCTGACCGCAGTCTTTGAGCATGCATTGTATGTCTGCTTTAGATATTCCCTATGGCAAGAACAAAGGCCCTTGAGATAAAGGTGAAACTTCCCTCCCCCTCCCAACACTGGCATTCCCTTAAGGATTAAGCATCTTTCTTTAGGCTAGGAACTGCTTGCTGCGCTCACCTGTGACCACCCAGCTGGAGACAATAGGCTTGCCTCCTGCTACGCCCACCGAGATAGCAGACCACTACCTGCTGTGTCCATCAAGCGCTGTGCCGACAGGGCAATCTTGTGACTATTGTGGAGGGACATTTCAATCATATGTGAAATGTCCTGTATGGGGGTATATAACACTCTGTATACCTCACTTCTTTGGTGCCCTTTCTTCCCGGGCCATGGTCCTCAGATTTCAGCTCAGAATAAACTCACCCAAATTTTCGTTTATATATTGGTTATGGATTATTTTCGTCAACACTGAATACCTAATTCTAGGTTTTTAGTTATTTTCTTTCTAGACAATGAAACTACTATCCCACCATTCTTAAAATTTCTGTTATCAATCTAATTGTTCTTATGGTCTCTTATTCTGGCTCTTTTTCTATTCTCTTTTAATTTGGTGTTTTGTAGTTTGACTACAAGATGTCTGAGCATCAATTTATTTTTTATTTATACTGCTCAAAAATTCTTATGTTTCTTGTATCTGTCGATTCATGCTATACCTACTCATAAAGTTGTTACAAGGATTAAATTAGTGAATGAATATCAAGTGCTGTGAGCAGTACCTGGAACATACTAAATGCTAAGTATGTGTTTTCTATTATCATTAAATAGTGATTACTCTCATTATCATCTGCTTTAATATTGCCCCCCTTCCATTATTTGTATTCTTCCCCCCGAGACACCCATTAGAAATGAAAAACACTTGCCTATTACAATCTTCTTGTGGATTAATAATCTCTCTTATTTCCCAAATCCTTGTCTCTCTGTACTACTGGGTAATTTCTTCAGACCTATCTCTAAATCACTAATTATCTTTTAAATGTTGTCTAATCTGCTCTTTAACCCATCTGTACTGGTGGTTAGCTATTCTCTGCCTGACTCTGTGCCCTGCATATTGATCTTTACAGAGTGCCTCACCTCGGCTCCCTGCCATTCAGTTTCTGACAGGGCCAGGACAATGGGAGTCATCAGGAGTAGATCTGAGGTCAGGAGGAGGCAGATGTCAGGGTGCTTAGTCTCCTCTCTCTCCCTGTGTTATGATAACACTCGCATTTTAACAGAGCTAACATTTTACTTCTTTGTGAAGCTGGGACTTATTCTTTGATATATAAAAGACACAAAAACACAAAGGGTATTTTTCCTCAAACAAGGCTGAATTGAATTCTTCAGAATCATGACTGATTCCCCAATAAACCAGGAAAAACAAATCATTTTTACTGAATGTTGCCACTCCCATCATTACTGAGTGTTTTATGTGAAATTGCTTCAAGAATCTTGAAGATAAATAAGCAAATCCTTTTCCACTCTAAAGAAGAGAGGCAGGGCAACTCTCTTTCGATGTAGCACATCTGCTAACAGAATGAGTATTGTTTAATGAAGACAGGGAATCTGATTACAAAAAAGAAAAAAATGTTTAGAGATTTGGTATAATGTGATAGAAAGCTTTCCGAAAAGGAAAAAATAAAGACTGCTGAAAAGTGAATTTATGAGCTCACATTATTTTTCCTTGCTGACATAAAAGATGGATGGTAATCATAAAAAATGCTTTGCTACTTTTTTGTATAGTTTTGTTACTTATTTATATGCAATTCCTACAATATTAATGACAAATATAAAGTAGAAAGATTGTGAGTTAGCTTCTAAACTTAAGAAGGAAGAACAGAATAAAAAAGTTGAAGAAACTACTTACATACTGTAAAGGAAAACTGCTGCCTTAGCACAACCCTTCCCACCCCTCCCCCCACCCCACATCTATATTTTATAAACGTTCCCTGACTCCCCGAATTTAATAAGTTGAGCATGGCCCCGTGAGGGTCCAGGCTCCCTTTTAGATTCTCTGCAAAGTTCAGGGGAACTGCAGCACGTGTACATCATTTCCAGAGCTGCTTTTCTCACTGTCGACACCCCTGCTTTGAGTTAGTAGCAGAAAAACAACCAACTCACTTGTTCTGCCCAGTAACCATTTTACCCATCCTAGCCTCTCATAGTCTTGCCAAGGTCCTTGAGACAAGTAATAACTACGTCAGTTAGTCCACTCCAAAGCACCTCAAACCAGCCCTTCATTCTTTGTCTTTCCTCTGACCTAACTGTGCTTTTAAGCATCCTACTATGAAAAATAAAATGGTAATGAACACTACTAATGACAACTGTTTACTTTGATATACATGCTTCTAGTTGTTAGGTCAAAAATGCCTTATTACTTACATAAAGGAAATTATCTACAATATTTCAGCACGTATAACACATAGTTCAATTATTAAATTATAAAACATTTAAGTCAGGAAAGAAAAAATCGAACAAGATCTGGTCTACAACCATTCAAGAGGCTAAAAAGCACTGGTATTCATGTTCTGGAGTTAGCAAATCAAGCTTGTCTAAGAAGTGTTAGATTTATCTAAAGAAAAACCCTAAACTCAGTGCTATTGACTAAAGCTGCAGTGCATTTCCTTTGAAAAGATGTTTAAGTGAAGGTTTGCTTCAAGTCAACGTGCTGTGCAATGTGTGTTTTGAAAGTGCTGAGGACATGACCAGTATGAATATTTCTAAAACCAAACCCAATTTCTTCTCATTTTAAATAAAGTAACTAGAGTATAACATCAGCACACTCTCTGTGCTACTCAAAGTTAGACAAGGAAAACCATGAACAAATGTATCTGTCTTGAAAATTTATAACTGGACTCAGCAAACTAGATGCTTTTTATCAATTATTAAGGATTCATGTAAAGGGAATTTTTCAGCATACTTTCTGTTTCCCCTCTGTCTTATAGTTTTAAAGGTTTTTTGTTCCTTCTGATTTATTGTCCTGTTTGTACATTACAGCCCCAGAGTCACAGTTAAAGGGACAGCTAAAATTAAGGGACTAAAGAATAGTTTGTCAATCCCTGCCCCTTGGGTAGAAGGCTGCTATAAAGCAAATGAAAAATGAAGCACCATTAAGAATAAATTGTAGGTTTTGACTATGTTCCTTTATTCTCAAAATGGATTTTCTTTTTTGAGAATCGTCTCTTTCCATTTGAATTGGCTTGTATTATAAGCTGATTGTGGCATTCTGTTTTCATCTGAGGGTGCCCAGATGTTCCTTCCATTTAAGGAAAACTTCTACTTCACATACAAAGTCCTGCATTTTCAAGCCCCATCTGATGAATTAGGTTTCCAAGTCCTAGTAAAGTTTTCTGAAACTTAGAACATTTTTCTTTGAATCTATATTTTGCTTTCTAACTTGAATGGAACGTTTGTTGACTTTTTTGCTTTACTAAGCTTTGAAAGTTTTCTTGCATTTTACCAATCAGTTAAGTTTTACATTTCAAAGCAGCATGATGTTAAAAATGTTACCTGACTATTTCGCTTTGAAATGTGTTAATAGCTTTATTTTTATTTTTTGTTTCCATTGATGATTATTATGGATGGAAGTTTTAATATTTAGTTTTTTTAAATTATATTTAATTGATAAATATAGAAAACCATATATAAATATGAATTAAATGTTGCTATGAGCTGAGGAAATGATGAATGCACACTTATAATTATGCATGGAAAGCAAGAGGGAAAAAATAAAACCTAATCTTTCAACATGATTATTAAAAGCAATTTTAATCAAAATTTTCATTAAATAATAATTCCAAGTTAGGTTAAATCAATGGAGTTAATGTACATATTTATTAAAGTACTCAAAAGAGACTAATACCAAAAGGGTCTTATTTTTATATTGGTCCTAAGAAAAAGCCAATTTTGTCAATATCATTTAGTCCCCTATCTTCTGAATGTTCCTTGAAGGGCCCTATGTAAGAATTTCTCAAATACTTATAAAGCAGTTTGTCAAGAAATACTCTTGGGGCCGGCCCCAATGGCCGAGTGGTTAAGTTCTCGCGCTCTGCTTTGGAGGCCCAGGGTTTCGCTGGTTGGAATCCTGGACGAGGACACGGCACCACTCGTCAGGCCATGCTGAGGAGGCATCCCGCATGCTACAACTAGAAGGACCCAGAACTAAAAATGCACAACTATGTACTGGGGGGCTTTGGAGAGAAAAAGGAAAAATAAAATCTTTTTTTAAAAAAAAGAAATACTCTTAGTTTTATACCAAAAACTTTGGATATAAAGCTAAGTTCACAGATAAAGAAACACATATGAACTAAATTTGGAAAAAAATATTTTCCAAGTCCTTTTACAATACCTCAAAACAAGCTTTTAAAATTTAAATAAACTTAATTTAATTTATTTAATTTATTTTTTTGAGGAAGATTAGCCCTGAGCTAACATCTGCTGCCAATCCTCCTTTTTTTGCTGAGGAAGACTGACCCTGAGCTAACATCCATGCCCATCTTCCTCTACTTCATACATGGGACGCCTGCCACAGCATGGCTTGCCAAGCAGTGCCATGTCCGCACCCAGGATCTGAATGCTCGAACCCCGGGCCGCCGAAGCAGAACATGCAAACTTAACTGATGCACCACCAGGCCAGCCCCTAAATGAACTTAACTTTAAATTGATATATCAATAAATTGCTTTGATTATTTGAATCACAGGTATACTGAGAAACACAGGTAAGAGAGAGATTCCTTGAATGAACTATAGATTAATAAGGGTAAGTATAACCTATAATATGTGTACTTTATAATGCAATCATAGTAAATGTACTGTTATCATGTGTATACTAAATATGTAATAACTGTAAAGTAATAAGGATAGATAGGGAAAAGGGGAATAAAGATAAGTTCAGAGTAATTTCTTTTACATGATACATGTTCAATATGATAGGAGCTCAATTTTTATGAATTCACCAAGATTCAAAATTATTTAAAACTTGCCTCAATTTGGGTATTTAATAGTAGGATCCAGGAGCATTTCTAGTCACAGATAAAAAATTAGATATTTGACCCTTCAAATTTATGGGGTGCAATAAATACTAGCACATCAAAGATTATGGAATATTTACTATAAGCTTACTGTAATACTATTTTTACTACAATATTATTTTGCTCTACAACCCACAGAAAGATCACTAAAGTAACATGACATTATGGAAGAAAAATTGTTCATCAGTGCCTGGGGGTAGATAGTGTGGGGACCTGGAATTGGCCACCCCAAGATATGTCTCTTTGGCATCAGGATTATTTGAGGCTGATCGCTTTTGATAAACTGGGACAGGGAAGGAGGCTCTGAGGAATGGAACTTGCCCTTCCTTAGGACACATTTACATTTGTAAGGTAAATCTCTATCTGTAAAAGGTGGCTCCCTCTCTGTACCAGGAAGAAGAAAGGAGATGACCTTCTCTCTAAAAACTCTTAATCAATGCCAAAGGCAAGGACTTAAATCTGCATTTTATTGTGGTAGTCTGGTAGCCTCCTGTAACTAACTTCCCTCCCCCTCCCAACGCTGGCATTTCTTAAGGATTAAGCATCTTTCCTTAGAACTAAGGAAGAACTAATTGCCGAGCTCACCTGTGACCGCCCAGCTCCAGACATAGATTTGCCTCCTGCTACGCCCACCGAGATAGCAGACCATTACCTGCTGTGTCCATCAAGCACTGTGCTGACAGGGCAATCTTGTGACTATTGTGGGAGGGACGTTTCAGTCACATGTGAAACACCCCGTTTGGGGGTATATAACCACTATGTGCACCCCACTTCTTCGGTGCCCTTTCTTCCTTTGGGAAGAAAGGCCCCGGGCCATGGTTCCTCATAAAGCTTTGTTTAATTTTCTCTTGCTATTCTGTCTCATGTGAATTTAATTCATTCTCTGGCCAGACGAACCCACATTTGGGGAGAGGAAATGTCCTCCTCCCCTACAATAGCAAATGCTGTTAAATCAACACTAGAACGAGTCACTGTGCAGATACTGAAAGATGCACTAAATTGAAGTCACAACCAAAATTCATTATTAACCTAAAGGACACAAGACAAACAACATTTATTCATCTTTTATTTTTAAAGTCCAAGGGAACTTAATTCGTTATAATAAACACTCAATTTTAGTATTCTATGAGAATTAGCATGAAATCTTTTCCAACTTGGGAACACGTATAAAATTTAGTTTCAAACTGTTTATTATAAATCTGTGCAAACTTTAAGTCGTTTCACGTCTCGCAGTCCATTGGGATATACATAAGCTCACTTCCAACCAATATTATATACCCGCTGCAAAATCCTGGGTGAAGAGCGGAGTTGTTACTGTTGTTGTGTGTTTGTTGGTCATTCCTTCACGTGCACCTGGTGTTAACCCAAGCAATGTACTACTTTATGTCTCACTCTCCAGCTAAACCAGTAATACAAGATTTGCAAGACACAGAAATTTTGCTGGACAACTATATTACACACAGTAAATTACAAACTTCAGTTGGACGTGTTTGTTCTTGAACATTTGTAGAGGCACGCATACCACTAAGGGTTTCCAGTTCCATTTTACCCTGCGTAGAATTCAGCCTTCCTCTCTCTCATTACTGCTTCTCTTTCTGTTCCTTTTTTTTTTTCCTTAAAGATTGGCACCTGAGCTAACTGTTGACAATCTTCTTTTTTTTCTTTCTTGCTTTATCTCCCCAAATCCCCCCAGTACATAGTTGTATATCTTAGTTACAGTTCCTTCTGGTTGTGGCATGTGTGGGACACTGCCTCAACATGGCCGATGAGCGGTGCCGTGTCCTCGCCCGGGACCAAACCAGTGAAACCCTGGGCAGCGGCAGCAGAGCTCGGGAACTTAACCACTCGGCCCTGGGTTGGCCCCTCTTTCTGTTCTTTTCTCTGGCCTTTCCCTCTCTTTTTTTTCTCCTTTCAAGGATAGAAAAAGAAAAAAAGGTCCTTTCATTTTTCTCCTCTCTTTCCTGCAGAGTAGCGAGCCTTCTCTTTTATTGCCTTGGCTTCTGCAGAATACTACTTTCTTCCCCAAACAGCTTAACAAGGTCTTTTCCTTAACAGTGGCAGTTCCTTCCTAGTAGGGATTTGATTGATCTGTTGGGATTAAATGTTCTCCCTACTGTGCATGTATTTGTAATTATGTGGCAGAGTTACTCACAAATCTATTGTCTCATTTGAGAAAAAAATGTCGGCAAAATCATGGCATGGGTAGAAGAGAAGCCAGGTGGTGTCCACGAGTGGCCTGCAAAACAGAGTGTCAGGAAAGAGTTTCTCAGAACAGCTACTTAGAGGAGCATCTTTGGGATCAATGTCAGGAATTTACAGGAGCCACTTCAGCCATGTCTCAATATCCAAATAGAGGGGAAAGGAAACATCTTCAGGTAAGCCCTAGAAGACAGGTAATGCCCAGACTCAGGTCATGGCAGGAGGGGCTGTACAGAGTATGTCATCAAGAGCAAGAGAATAATGAAGACTCTCCAATGGCCCAGCCACAGTGCCAAGTACGTCATCCTCCAGATCATGTCCTAGCAGCCAGTGTCCTCTTTCCTCTCCAGGCTTATCTCTCTTTCCTCCATGCCCCCAGGCACCTACTTGCAGCTCAACTACTGAAAAAGCACAGACTAACTTGTAGGAACCCTTTTAGTCCCAGCTCGAGTTTTTTTTTTTGTTTTGTTTTTTGTTTTTTGAGGCAGATTAGCCCTGAGCTAACATCTGCTGCCAATTCTCCTCTTTTTTTGCCAAGGAAGACTGGCCCTGAGCTAACATCTGTGCCCCTCTTCCTCTACTATGTATGTGGGACGCCTACCACAGCATGGCTTGCCATGTCCGCACCCAGGATCCGAACCAGCAAACCCCAGGTGGCCAAAGCGGAATGTGCGCACTTAACTGCTGTGCCACCGGGCCGGCCCCCCAGCTCAAGTTTTATCACCTTAATAGTAATTTCCTGTCTCCTCCTCGCAGCTTGTGTGTCTGCATTTCCAGAGCTTTGTGAATATTTTAACTGTCTATGTTGTGATGAAAATAATAAGAATAATAATAAGCTTTCACATATTAAGGTATATGGGAAAGCCATTCTGGTTTAAATCTGATTCAGCCTAAAACTTGTTTTTCCCAGAGCAGCCTGACTTATGGCCCACCAAACACGCATTGTACATCTGCTTCAAACATTTTCCCAAAGCAAAGAATGCACTCTTTAAAGATAGGGATGCAATATCTCCCTCTCTCTGACACCAATACCAGTACTTCTTCGAAAATAAGCTTTTCTTCCCAGAGAACTAAGGTCAAATGGACCTGCTGTGTAAGGGCTAAACCGTGGCAAAACATCTTGTGACTTAGGGGAAAAAAATTGTATTCCTGTAATGCTTGATGTATCTTCTTTGTTCTGAAACGGTATATAACCATGCTTTCCCAGAGTGCTTCCTTCCTTGAGGAAGGGAGCGCTCCTGACTAGTCTTCACATTAACTCATTAAATATCTCTCTCACCTATAGATTGATTACTAATTATTTGCATCAACAGTTGTCATACTCTCTTATAAGCTCCTAGCACCAATCATCATGCCTTGGGTATAGGAGGTGATCAGAAAATGTCTGGCGGACTTGTGAAGGAATCAACGGAGCATATTAGTACAACTTAAACCATAGATTGACAAAAGATTTAAAAAATTAAATTAACATGGATAACAGTTACTTGGTAACAATGGTAAATTGACACATCTTAAGAAGATCATGTTCTTTTTTAGAAAATATTTTGAAACTTATAAAAACTAGCTGTAATTTTTAAAAGAAAGACTATAAGTGATTCCAATATTAACTTTTGTTGATTTAAATGCTGTTATAAATTTTAAAAACAGGCAGGATTCTCAGTTACACAGTGCAAATTGTCAGGCCATCAGTTTCTACCGTACTGAAATTTAACAAGAGTGTAGGATTTTTGTCGTAAAGAAGCTCTGAGGCCAAATTACAAGTCACTTTACAAGAACTGTGTTCTCATTGTGACTTGGAAATATTTCTTAGAGAGGACACACTTTAAACTCCAATAATTTTTACATACAAAGTGTTAACTATCAATCAGGGGTGTGGATGGCCATAACAAAATGGAATAGCATATATCCTCGGGCTTCTAAAATGGAGCTGGGAAGCCACTAAGGAAGTGAGGCTTATGCAATATACCACTGCTCTGCCTAGATGGAATATGAATTTTTGTACTGTCAGTCACTGCTGTTATCTTGATCTTCCTTTAAGAAGAAAAATGCTTACTCCTACAGAAAAAAATGCTTGCTCTCATAGATAAAAACTTTTTGCCTTAGTGATGGCCTTAGCAACCAATCACAGATAGCCAAGCAATAACAGTTGTTGCTACACACCAATCAGCGTCTAGCAAAACAACCTGTGTGATTTATCTCTTTTCTTCTTTACAAACCTTTACCTTCTTTGTCTCTGGGGCATGTTGTGCATTTCTGCCTAAATCTGTGTCTCCTGAATTTCAGTTCTAATTGTCCAAAGAAATATCTGTTTAAATTACTATGATTTTTCCTCAGTTGACAGAAAAAACTGAACTTTGTTTCTAGGTTCTGAGTTACCCAGGAATGGACTATTGCAAAGGGAATCTACAAAGATTTTCATGTGTACAAGGTTGAGTCTACATTTGGAGAGAAAACAATTATTTTACATATTTTTCATAGATGATACAGAGTTAAGAGTGTTATTCCAGCCATATTTATTGACATATGATCTTTTCTTTCAAATTATGCTGGCTTGTGCATATCATCATACAACTTTTGTGTTTTAGTGTGGTTATCCACTAGTATTTTTTAGAGCTTTTCCAGTGCCAAGATGGAAAGAACACAGTGGATTTACAGGAGGTACAGTTCTCTTAGGTAATTTGGGTTTTTCCACTATGCACTGATTTGAGAATTGGATGACCTAAAGTGATTATTTTCTTTTTTTCCGTACCTAAATGGCAATTAAGACCAACCACCCAAGCCCACAATCCGTATAATATCATACCCCATATCTCTCAATGCTAGTGATATTATATAAGCCTAGACATTCACTTCCATCTGTATGTCATCCCGATTTACCATACACGGAGGGTTTATGATACTACAGCATCCCAGGGACTATCACATCTTATTTATCACCTGCAGTGGGACCCTGTTGGCATTTAACTGGTGAGTGAGTCAATTTCATTATTGCATCCCAAGGATTTGCTTTTGGTACTGTCTTAATTTAACTTCTCCCCACTCCAAGGAGACTGTAAAACAAGGATTTGAGTGTAAGTAGTTTGTTGGAAGGTGATCCCAGGTAGCACTTGGAAGGTAGTGGAAAAAGGAGACTGATAATGAAAGAAAGTCAGCTAAAAATTTACTGCTGTGGTCAACTGGAGCCGGGCCTCACACAGTGATGGACTCACACCTCAAACTTATTCACTGGACATCTGAGGGGTCAGTGGTATTTATCTACAAATTCCAGCTAGTCGCTGTTTAAGGATGTTATGGGGGACTAGGAGGTGGGCATTAATTACCCAGCATTCTAGTCTGCATGGGCAAAGTGGAGGAACCAGAAAAATTCCTCCAGCAAAGAGTTGCACATGCTGACAATTAGAAGCAGGGCTTATGTATCATGGTAGTTTTGGGAGCAAGACTGAGGCGCAGACAACGAGAGCACTTCTTGACTTACATAAGCCAAAAATATCAAGAGCAGGTGACTAGAAGGCTGATGTCAGCTGCTACAATGGAAAAATCATTGTCTATTACCCATTTTCTAGATCTAAGCTATTTCTCATTCCCAACTGAAAGAGATGTTGGGTGCCCTTAAGGAAGGACCCTGTAACACTCAGCTGTTAGAGTAGGTGTTCTCCCAGTTTATCCCCAGAGGGATCCACAATGTGTATCCATGTAACTGCACACAGAAGGAAAAGGAATACTGAAATTCTTCAAGGACTGTTGGATACAGGGTGGAGCTGTAACCAATACTGAGGACCCATTTTATGGCATAAGAAATACAACAGAGAGCATATGACCATGGACCCCACTGGTCCTAGTAAGTATCTTACCACCCAAAAGCTGCCAGGCTAATAAAATTTTAGAATGCCTGGCTGAGGTTCAGCCTGAGGATGATACCCTGACTGGTTGGGGGTTGGGATGCTGTTCTTGAGGATGCAGTATATACTTTAAACCAAATGCCATTATCTGCTGATATTTTCTCAAAAGCTAAAATGCATTGGGCTGGGTTCCAAGGCATGGGACTAGGGGTAGACTCTCATCATCACTCCGACTGACCCACTTGAGGAATGTGTGTTTAACTCTCCCACACCTTTAGGCTCTGCTGAATTAGAGATACAGGTTTGGGGAGAGGTATGGAATGGGATGCTTCCATCAGGGACACAGAAAGAGTTTGCTACTAAACCTATAGCTGTGGTTGCCACCTGGACATTTTGGTTTCCTGATAGCGAAAGACAAGCAGACAAAGAGTTACTGTACAGGACAGGTAATGGGACCTGATTATCACGAAGAGATAAGGTTGCTGCTAGTAACAGAGGCAGGAAAGAGTATGTCTGAAATTTAGATGGTTCTATTGGATGTCTCTTGGTGCTTTGTCATCCCCATTGATAGCTGTGAATGGGTAATAAACCAAACACAATCAGTTACCACACTGGTAACAAAAAAATTCAGCATTGTGATGGTGGATTGATACAAAGAATTTTAAGCTACTGAGAAAAAAGAAGTTTCTAAATTCAACTGAAATTTAAAGAAACAATTGTTATCCTTATTATTTTTCAGTATCCATTATCATGATGGAATATGACGTTTTAAGTTAGAAAATGGGTTATGGATAATGTACAATTAAAAAGAGATAAAGTTGTATATACAAAATTCGCTTTTCTTTAATACCAGAACTTGTTTGAAAGGCTGCAATGTAATAAGACTTCAATAGAAAATTGATAATGTTAAGCTATTTCTTGGAGAACATCTATTTCTAATTTCAAAGGTTATTAAAATCAATTCAGAAGCTCTCTTTTGCCATATCCTTTCATTCCACTTCATAGCACTCATATTGAATCCCACAGGGCTTGGACAATCATGGCAAGCCAGTTATCGTGCAGCAACATTTTAAAGTCTGTTAGCTTATTATGTAGTCATTAAGAAAATTGATTTTTTTTCCTAAAGTAATTTTCATATTCTGATTAAACCTTTCCATGAATTTATTTAAAAAGTTGTGGGACACATCAGAGATGTATGATCAAGCAAATTAAGTGCAAGTTGAAATCTCATTTAAACCACTACTTTATATTTTACTTTAACACATTTAACTAATTTGCTCCTGTGAGGGGGTGATTTTTTTTGAGATATTCATTTATGTTTTTCTTCCATTGCTATGTTGACTACCTTCTGTGTGTCCCTGAAGATACCTTCTCCATCTTTTCCCACCCTGTTCTGTGCCCCAGGATGCTGAACCTAGGAGGCATCAGTGATCTTTTGCCCACAGGCTTTGGCTTCAGACAATGGGACAAAGCCAGGAGATTGGAGAGAGTGGGGAAAGTAATGTCAAGATATTCATTCTTTCATGTTCCCCCATGTGATATCATCTCCAGTTGTGGTCTGCTGACAGGCCACCCTCTCTATGCAGCTTTCTTCTCCTGGATCTGATCACTGCTACATCCCCTGGGCTCTTTCAACTTAGGGCTAGTCAAGGCAGTCTGTATGTTGCACAGGAGTGGGGCATCACCCTTCGATGCTTCTTTCAAATCATGCTGTCACCACTGTAAAGAGTCAATTTACTAACTTATCCTTTATGACCATACTTGAGTGCACGTGTATTTCTTACTACTAATCACTGATAGCATTACCATATTTTTCTTCTCTATAACAAAAAGCTAGAAAAGTTATAAAAGCCAATAATTACTCCAGAATTCATAGTTTATAACTGCTACACTTAATTTCCTTAGACTTACACCCCTTCACTTCTAAATCCAAGAAGGATGACTGAAGTTCTTCCTTTACAGATCAAACACCTTTCTTCCTCTAGGAAAAAACCATGGTAAAATCTCAATAGCCTAACACAATCGAAAGTTGATTTATCATGAATGCTGCAAGAAATATCTCATATTTAACATCATTTACTAGAAAGAGTCCAACTTGTCAAACCACTGGTGAAACGTTAGCTGTGTCATAGAGGGAATAAAAGGAAAGACAGATTTGCTTTAACCACACTTCCACTGACAGCATCCTTAATAAAAGACATTTTTACAGTACAGGCTATATTTTGCCATTTGTTTTTCTTTAAAAAGTCCTTTAACTGACTTAGTAAATTTGTATAAAATCCTGAAAATCCATTGCTTTTTAATGACCTATAAAGCATTTGTCTTCCTAATTTAAACATGTGTTGATGCATAATTAAAAATAAAATAAGCATCTCTCGAGTGGTGAATTTTCATATCATTTTATAACTATAAGAAATAAAATTAAATTTTGTAGTCAAAAGCCTGCTAATTTGTGTGGTTTAGTAATAAAAGTTCAGATGTAATGAAAATAAGTAGTGATTTACCTTGTAAATGATCAAATAAAGTCCATTAAAATAATTTAAGGACTTTTTTTTTAAATAAAATAATTCTTAGTTTGTTACTCTGAATGAACAGCTAGTTAGTTAAGACATTATTTGTTAAACTTTAAAGAGTATTCAAAAAGTCCTTAGCAGTAGCTCAAATTTCAAAATTGCTGTATTTCTACAACATTTTAGTTATATATTGAGGTAGCATTTGAAAGATAAGTAACACACACTGTATGCAGTAGGATCAGCCTCTTGGTAGACAAAATAAAGATCAGCCTATATGATATAGCTTGAGGGTATCTCTTCAAAGACACTCCTACTTGCTATTCTGTCTTAAATTTCAATTAAAGATTCAGTCACACAACAAATATTTATTGATTATGTACTATATATCACACTTTGTTCAAAGACTTGAGACTTCAACAGAGAACAAAAACAAAGACGATGTCAATTTTCCTGAAACTTCAGTCATTCATTATCACCTTGAAAAGATTTGCCATCTATACTATTATTAACTTAATACTTGTCTTTAAAGTGATTCATTTTGCTTAAGTTTATATAAGAAAGAGAAGATATCACTTCAATACATGTTAAACAGGTAGTACTTTCTCTTAATAGAGAGCAACTGTAAAGAAATTAATGCAAGGGAAAGAAAACAACTTAATTAATAGATTCCAGTTGGTCATTGCTCTGACCTTGATGATTCTGAACTCGTGGAACTCTCTCTCCTTATTTAGAGAGGGAAATTAGAAAGTGTTTGAGAGGCCTTAAAGGCTACTAAAAAACTGAAACTTTTCCCTTCATATAACCAAAAGAATCACTGAGTGATTTGTTTTTTTGATGCCATGTCTCTACCTTGAAATTATCACTTTGGAGAAAAATTGCTGGAGTCCAGCTCCAATAGAGTCCAGGTTCCTGAGGGATGAACGGCGTCAGCGAAGAGATTGAGACTGCACACCAGGTTGGTGAAAGCAAGTCTGAAGTCTTTATTGTCAAGCGTGCGTTTATATATATTTTGAGGATTACATAAGCATCTGGGATACATCTATTTTCTCCCCTGAAGTAGCTGGGTTTTTCCCCATGATATCATCTTACTTCCTTAATTTATCTGGGTCATCAGCAGTTTCTAAAGGTTATTTCCCTTATTCAGTCCTGGAAAAGAACTGCTCTTTTCATTTTCTGGGTAAGTACAGTTAATATTTATAGATGTCTACAGTAGTCTTTGCAGGGGGCGAGACTTGGGTTATGCTGGAGGACAGAACAAGCCTTGGGGCAAAGGTGAGCCAAGGTACGTTTAGACCATGCACATACAGTTCCCCACATCCTCTTATATAACTCCCACACTGAGACATCTGACCCTTTAACCCTCTTTCCATCTATTTCTTTCCAGCGCCCCCACGTGTCATCATAGTCCCATCTGTATTTCTTATTTACTTCAAACAGCCATTGTTCTATGTTTAGAGTGGATGTAGGTGGCATGGGTGTGGGAGGTAACCTCTGCATAGCCCTGTTCCCTGGGGTGGGGGGTGGGTACCACCAGCGTCCTTCTACCTTAATGGCCCGGGGTATTTCTCTGCCTGCAATGACTATAGGGGAAGGCAAGGGGATAGGCCCATATTTGTTTGGGAAGGGTCTTCCCTGATATCCCAGCTGAATGTCCCTCTTTCTTGGGCAGGGCCCTGGGGATGTTGAAGGAGTGTTAGTCAGAAGAGGGTCTTTCTTGTCTATTACAGTGGGATTCACCTTTCCCAGCAGATTCCCCTGGGTAAGCACAAGCGTCATGAAGAGAGCCAATACAGCAACTAGTAACAGCAGTTTGAGCAAGGAGGACCCTCGGCCGTTCCTGCAGGGGTTGCTTTGCAACACCCGTGCTTCATGTGCCCCGACTGTGTCACTGGGCTGCAGCGGTTGCAGGACGGCATCCGGCAAAAAATAATTTCCACTAAAGTGGGTTCCTTGGCTTTAAAGATTTATTCTTCTGTGAAATCTTCTTCTTCTTCTTTTTTTTTTTTTGAGGAAGATTAGCTCTGAGCTAACTATTGCCAGTCCTCCTCTTTTTTGCTGAGGAAGCCTGGCCCTGAGCTAACACCCATGCCCATCTTCTGCTACGTTTTATGTGGGATGCCTACCACGGCATGGTGTGCCAAGTGGTGCCATGTCTGCACCCGGGTTCTGAACTGGGGAAGCCCGGGCTGCCAAGAAGCTAGACGTTCAAACTTAACCGCTGCGCCACCGGGCCGACCCCTGTGAAATCTTCTTAAATACAGAATATCCTGTATAGATTACTTATGATGTGAAAGTAACTCTGTATTTTAAGCGACATCATTGGAGAATAGGAAGTCTTCTCCCGAGGGTATGAAGATTCCGGGTAGACTGTCATGGAGGAGACTCACCGTGCTTTCAGTCTCCAAATTCTAAGAGTCTAATGAAAGGGAAAAGTGGAAAGAGTTCAACAGTCAGAAGAAAAAGGATTTAACTTTCTTCACAACTTTGCCTTTGAATCATCTAGAAAGTCAAGATAGGGTCAATAGCAATTTTAATTTTCAAATTATAGAATTGTTTAGTTAGTGGGTATTTAATATATTCTCAAATAATTAATTAATATATACCCAAATTAAACTTCACTGTATAAAATTACTTAACTGAGATGAAAGAAATATTTTATATATACATATACACACATTATATTTATTGTATGTAGGCATGTGCTGCGTGTTTATGTTGTGAATTCATTACCTCATTTGAGAAAAAAAAAAAGTACAAGCTGAAATTATTATTAAGGGAAAAACAAACCCTGTCACTGGTGTGCTAGACAGCTTTTCTTGCCCAACTAGAAACACTCCTTATTTATCTCCACCCTACTCTATATTCTGGAAGACTGGACTTGTAGAGATCACATCAACAAACTCCCTTGTCCTCTGACATCCTATTTAATTGGATAAGCCCCAGTAGGAGATTAGAGGAAGGGAGCAAAGTGAGGCCTGAATGTCTTTTCTTCTCCCTGGCTTCCTTCTTGTGAGATGACATGGGTTGGTGAAGTCTCTTGACTAAAGATCTCAGCTCCTGTTAGGATTCCTCTCAAAAGAGCCCTTTTTATCCCTTTGCCCCTTCTGTCCTAGGGGTAGCATTAGTGCCATAATTCACTAGTCCCAAGGTGTAGCACGACTTCTTGTAGTTTCCCTATTCTTTGTCCACACACTTTAAAAAACAGTCATTTTATTAAACACTCCTCAAATTGCCCAATTTGAATGTATCATGCTTTTTTTCCCTGCTAGGCCCTTGACTAGCTCAAACAATCATTTATCTTCTAAAGAACTTCAGTGATTTGGGACCAAGTATTCAGCACATAGAATTAATCTTTCATAAGAAGATCTAGTTTTAAAATGACATTTTAGTGAAATTGTTTTATATCTCAGAGAAAACAGACCCTCTGCACTATCATTAAAAATTTGGTTCCTTGTTGTCTATTCCATTATATCTTATAGTCTTTATTGGGGATGGGGATGTTATGGAATAAAACACAAAGTTTCAAAAATAGCTAAAATATCCTATTGTCTGATTAAAAATATATATTGAAATAAAATAATCTTCTTGTAAGAAAGTAGTTTTCAAAATTTAATGACTGGTTCTGGCTATTATGGAGTAGCTAGGTACAGATTTAAACTCCCACTATGAATACAATAAAAACTAGAAAAAATTCTAAATTTAAAAAACAATTTGCAGGCACTGAGAAGCTACCACACAGGACTATTATCCTTGAGAGAAGGGAAGAAGATGAGGTGAGCCCCACATTCAGTGGCTTTCTCATTGAGGTATTTTCCAAACAACAACACAGGAAAATAGAGCCCAACCATAGAGTACAGCCTCACTGGGTGGAAAAAAACAAAGATTAGAGTTCAGGGTTATGTAGTCAGTTGGCATTTGAGGGTCAGAATACTAAAGAGAAGGAGGCCAATTTAACCAGCCCCAAAAATCTGCATAAAAATGTCCTTCTGGTCTTTGGCCAACTCATAAGCTTTGCATATTTAGTATGAAGCACTGGGAGATCTAGCAGAAAATAACTGTTAGGATACTGAAAGGTTGAGAAAAGATTTTAGAAGCTTCACAGGACTGTGAAAAGGGAGACTGAATTTTGGACCCACCAAAATAGAGAATCCTTCATAATCAGGGCTTTCAGTTAAAAACTCAGAAAGATCAGTCTTACAAGTAAGGACAAAAAGTAGGAGTAAGAGGATAACTAACATAGATCACAGCTATAAATCCTTCAACCAAGCCTTTAGAAGTAGATGCTGGTAATTAACTGCTTGCCAGAGCAAAACATGACAAAATCTAGAAGAATATAACATAATCAAGAACTCCCATATAAAGGAATTTAGAATGTTTAACATAAAATTAAAAATTATTAAACAAGCAAAATACAACAACAACAAAAAACAATAGGTAGTCACTGATATTCAAGATGTCAAATAGTCAATAGATTCAGACTCAGATGATTAAGGAAATGGAGTTGCAGAAAAAGATTTCAAAATTACTGTGATTAATATATTAAAGACAACAGAGAAAAATGAGGAAATGAATGATTTATACCGAACTTAAGAATCTATAAAAAAGAACTTAATGGATATTTCAGGACAACAGAACAGCAAACAATTGTATCTGAAATGAATGATGTATTGAATAGTTTTAACAGCATACTGAACAGAGGAGAAGATAAAATTAGTGAATGTGGAGATCAACCTGTAGATAAGAATCCAGGAAAAGTGTGGGGACCTTCTCTAAGACTGTGGCCCCCAGAAGTTTCTCATTCTGATGCTAGTTTAGCTCTGCCCTGTTCAATTCATCAAAGTGAGGTTTAAGTATTCCTACCAGTGTGTAGCTACAGCAGCTTCTGCTCCAGCTAAGCTGATTTCACCTGTGATTCTCTGTAAAGTCATGCACTGCATAATGACATTTTAGTCAACGTCACACCACATAAAGGACAGTGGTCCCATATGATTAGTACCGTAAAGCCTAGGTATGTAATAGGGTATACCATTTGGTTTGTGTAAGTACAGTGGAAGAGGAAGAAATTTTCTTCTACCCTTCTATGTTCTTCCAACTGGCCTAAGAAATAAATTGACATGAGACACATTAACAGAAGAAAAACAAGTTTAATGACATGCACACCTGGGAGAAATCCAGGAAAAACCAGTCACTCGCCAAAATTACTGAAGCCCTCACCTTAAATACCAACCTCAGCCAAAGACGAAAGAAAATGTTGGGGGGATGGGGAGAGTCAGGGACTTCAAAGGGAAGGAAGGCAATTCACAGGTAGGTGAAAAGGAGCAAACATTTGGAAAACAAGTGTTTGGTCATGCAGAAACAGAAGAACACAGAGAGAAGCCCAACCAACAGGCTTTTCTAGATTCCTCCCCATCTATCACCTAGTTCATGTTGTGCCAAGGTGATAGCTTGCTTCCCGAGACAGGTTTTTTAATCTGAATTCTTTTAGGCAATTAATGGGGAGATGAGAAGAAAAAAAATTTCTGAGTCTTTTGTTTCTTAAAAATAGTCAGCCTAAAATAATCCTCATGTTAAAGAGACATATTTTGTGATGGCAGATTTTGTTCCCCTTTAGTACACTCCAAGATGTTCACACAATGATGAAATCACCTAACAACACATTTCTCAGAACGTGCCTCTGTTGTTAAGCGATGCCTGACTGTATTTGCCTCCTCTCCAGATTTTGCATAGTGGCTTGCCCTGCAATCTCAATTGTCTGATTAACCCAAGATAAGTCACTGTTTTGTTCAGCATTTTTCTTGTTGTAAGGGTCAGAGTGATGACTTCTAAGTTCCCAACATGTCAGAGTTGAAACCGGAAGACTGCATACATTTTTTTGGTTTTTTTGCTGAGGAAGACTTGCCCTGAGCTAACATCTATTGCCAATCTTCCTCCTTTTTTTGTTTGTGAGCTGCCACCACAGCATGGCTGCTGACAGCCGAGTGGTGTAGGTCCATGCCTGAGAACCAAACCCGGGTCACTGAAGCAGAGTGTGCAGAACTAGGCCACTGGGGCTAGCCCATGCATATATTTTTAAACAAACTTTTTATTTTAGGATATTTGCATACATTCTCCAGAATTTATCTATTAAACAAAAACAAAAATGCCCCCTAAAAGACATTTTTCAGAATGTCCCTTTTTTTTTTTTTTTTGACAGATTCAGTGTCCTCCAAAAGAAATATATCTGTCCTTGGTTCTTGCATGTATCTCAACTGCAATTTGGGAGAGAGAGGACAACCATCTGAGTAATGGTGATGGGTTAATTGGATTACACATATTTTTGTTAAAAAAGAACCTGGACCCTTGTTTTATACCACATACAAATTACTGCAAGATTGATCATAGACTTAAATGTGAAAGCTAATACAATCAATTCTCCATGCAGTATATCATATCCATATCCATATATATATATCTCCATGCAGTTACCATAAAAATATTGACATTTATAAAAATTCAGAGCTTCTTTTCATTAAAATAAAGAGAATGGAAAGTAAGCAAAACTAAGAGAAGATATTCCCAATACATATATCTCAACAGGCTTACATCGGAATATATAAAGAACTCCTATATTAAATGAGAAAACATTCAATTATAAATAGGTAAGATTTAAACAATACTTCGTAAGAGAGAATATTAAAATAGCCAATAAAAGTATTAAAAAATCCTCAAAATGTTAGTTATCAGAGAAATGGAAGTTAAAATCACTCCATATCCATCAGAATGGCTAAAATGAAAAAGATCAAAAGGGAATGGGTGAAGATGTGGACCAACCGGAACTTTTACTATGACTAATTTGGAAAAATATTTGCCATTCCTCACAAATGCTATACATACTTACACTCCTTGATCTACTAATTCCTGCACAGTAATGAAAGATCTTATTACTGGTGCAAAAAAACACTTACCAAGCTGACAGACTTAATGCTGAGTGAAATGAGCCAGACACAAAAGACTACATGATGTATGATCCTACTTACAGGAGGTTCAGGAAAAAACAAAACTAATATGGTGATCAAAGTCAGAATAGTGGTGTGTGCATGTGGCGGTGGTGGGGGGACTACTGTTTGGCTAGGGACACAAGGAAATCTTCAGAGAGGGGTAGAATGTTCTATATCTTGATTAGGGCAGTAGTTACATAAGTGAATCTACATGTAAAAATTTCTCATGCTATATATGTAAGTTTTGAGCACTTTATTTTGTGTAAATTATATCTCAAAATTTTAAAGACACATTCTCCTTTCCCATGCAAATAAAGTGAATGTAGGGTTGAAATCTTTCCTCCCTAAACAATTTTTCAGTTCTGTTGCACAGACAAAATGGAAACATTATCTTAAAAATATAGTACATATTTTCCTTTAAAATTTAATTGCTAATGTATCTTTCGTAATAATAATGTTAAGCTTCCTTTTTTTTTAATTGCTTTTTCTCCCCAAATCCCCCCAGTACATAGTTGTATATTTTAGTTGTGTGTTCTTCTAGTTGTGGCATGTGGGACGCTGTCTCAAATGGCCTGATGAGTGGTGCCATGGCAGTGCCCAGGATCCAAACCGGCAAAACCCTGGGCCGCTGAAGTGGAGCGCGCAGACTTAACCACTCAGCCACGGGGCCAGCCCCAGCTTCCTTTTAATTGTTTGTTAAAAAAACTGAATCAGATTGTTGCCAAGTATATATGGAACCATCTACTGTAATGCTTTTGTCAAATTTGAGAAGTGGGAGTGTGATACTAATCAAAGATCTAAAGCAAACATATTTTTAGGGTTGAAAGAAAGTTTCTGCTGGATATTGCCCCCAAATGAAAATATCTTATTCAGGGGTCCCTTCATTGTCCAGTGAGGAGTCTTTAAATTAAGAATGAAGGACCATGACTACCCAGTTAATCCTTTATATTCAGTTTTCCTTAGGTTTGCAGAATATTTGCTTAGCAGCAGTCAGTCAATTCCAGTTAAACCATCAAACAATAATGTAACAAACTAGGAATCTAGAGAAGTGGGACAGGAAAATGTTTACACTACTGTAACAGAAACAGTCCATGCATAATATTAAGTAGCTTCTTGGGCATTTTGTATTAATGATGGATCAGCCATTTGGGAGGGATTACAGCAGAAATCTCCTTAGATTAGGAATCTGGTATCAACACTATTTAATTATGGAGCCTTGGCTAAAGCCCTAGTTCAACTTCCTTATATATATAAAATGAAGGGTTATTTCTAAAGTCCTCCCACTCTATTGCCTAAAAGAAAGTTCCACAATAATTTTTTTAATATACTACATTATGGCTTTCTACATAATAGTCACTTATATATGCAGACTTATTAAGAATTTAATCATTTTTCCATTTTATATACAGATTAGTGCTTTGCTAGCTATGAGAAAGAGAGCCATTTTTAATACGTGTGGTAGGACAACTTTAAGAAAACTTCATAGTATGCATAAGATTCTGCCATTCTTTCTCCCCTTTTTACGTTGTAGCATGAAAATACTACAAAAATACTCCTCTGAATCAGTAATTTTCTCCCAATCCTATACCAAAAATTGTACCCAGGAAAGCCCTGAGTGTCCTATTACATAATCACATCCAGCCTGTCCAAATATAAAAGATACAATAAACAAGTCAAGAAACTCTTAAATAAAATATATTTTTTTTACCTTTGTAAAAACAAATACAGCTTTACAACAAAATTTTTTAAATGTGGGTAAAGGAACAGCAAGATGGATAGCACAATTTCAAAATTCATTTCATTTTTTGCAAAAAAAGATTATGGGGCAAGGCAGCCTAGAAAGAGAAGGGGAAATTTTCCTTAAGGTTTTAAGGTTCTCTTTACCCAACCCAGTCCATGTCTGGAATTCTCTACCCACTGGGTGACCCCAGGCTCTACCTTTTAGCTCTTCTTTAAAAGTCTTGGAAGAGGCCCGGGGCAAGAAGACCTGGTTATAATGAGACTTTTCAGAATTTTCTTTGTTCTACAATTGAATATGGTGATGGCAGGAGTTAGTCGCCTGCTTCCAGCAATCTCCACTCCACCACTTACCCCTTTTCCCCATCCCTTTCCACTCCAAGATCACTCCACACCTGATGGGCCTCCAGTGCCTTCAGGACACCCTCATATCCAAGATTCACACACATCTCTGCTAATGGCTGTCTCTTGACCACCCCTAGAGTCTGGGGCTGAGAACACCTGCTGCAAGCAGGCCAGTGGGAAGAGATACTCCAGGAAAGAGCCCCACAGGGATGAAAAGTGGGCTCAGGGCTTGTGGAATAGGCAATCCAGAGTCCCAGGTACCCATGGCATGGTCTAGAAAGTGAAACACAATCCTGGGTGGCCATGTGCATTTGGCCTTGTGGGGAGTGATATGGTGAAGGGCAGCTCTAGTACTTGCCAAAGAAGAGGGCCCTGTTGTCCAAGTCTAAGAGTTGTATTGATCACAATGATACTGGAGTGACAAAATTTAGTGCATTCAACACATAAAATACAGTTAACTGTGTTAAAAACTTCAGTGCTGTAAATAAAAAGCAGAATGTTGGCAAGAATAGTCAGTGAATGGAAAATATGATCAGAGGCATATGACTCTGATGCTTACTGGCAATCACATCTGGTCTTAGGCAGAATATAAGACATGTGGGTTTTGTACTGATGTCCTCTCACTGCTCCAGGGGAGGAAGAAATATTCCTCTACCCTCTAAGTTCTCCTGGTTGGTCTAAGAATTAAATTGACAAGAAAGAATAACAGTAGAAAAATTGAACAAATTTAATCACATGTATACATGGGAGAAACCCAGGAAAACTGAGTAACTCACCAAAATGGCCAAAGCCACCACCTTAAGTACCATCTTCAGCTAAAGACAAAGCAGGATGTTGCGGGTAGTGGTTGGGGACTTCAAAGGGGGAAGAAGGCAATTCACATGGAGATGGAAAAGCAAATGTTTGGTAAACAAAAGTTTGCCAGACCTGGCAAAGACAATGGGATATGGAGAGGACTTTGATTAAATGGGTCTTCCTAGGTTCTTCTCTGTCTACCACATCTAGTACATACTACACTATAGTTATCTATGATGATAGCTCCTCCCTGAAACAGGCCTTCTATCTTAAATTCTTTTAGGCAGTTATGGGAAAGGTCATAGTTTCTTTCTGAGTCTTTTGTTCTTAAAAATAATCAAGCCAAAGAGATACATCTTTGGGGTGACAAATTCTGTTCTTCTACAATATCCTCCCACCTCTCTATGTCCCCTCTGCCCTCTTTCAGAATGAGGAACCTGCTCAAAACTTGGTACAAAGTTGCATACCCAGAATTACTCTCCTTATAAAGAGGTGATCTTGTTATTTTTCCTTTCCTTCTCACTCTTAGAAACTCCCTTTGTCTTGAGGAAAATGATGTCAGGTAGGTGAAAGAGCAAAAGCAAGGATGAGAGGAGCATTCTCCTCAACAGAATCCTATCAGGGGATGATTTTTCATTTTAAATGATGATACTTATTGGGAGAAATGAATCTTTCACTGATGGAGATCAGGTATTACAGGTAAGCTTGTTGAAGAGACTGTTGGCCAAGGTATTCTAACTTCAGCTACCTCAGTTGAAATTAGGGACAACATCACAATCACAGTGTTGTATTTTGGAAAATATGATAAAGATATATAGAGTTCTAAAGAATTTTTTTTTAACCTAGGAATATTAAAAGTACTATCATACTGCATAAGTAATGTTAGTGATGGAGGGGAGGATGGAAAGGTAGAGTGGAAGATGTATAAAAATAATGTATACAATTTCTATTAAGTAATAAGTTAAACAGAAAACATCATTATAATTTCTTCAGTGTGAAAAAAGTGACTAAAATCTTAGCTGCCACCTCCACAAGAAAAAAAATTTAGCAAGTGTTTTTTCAAACTCTTTATAGACATTTATATCTTAAGTGTCTATTCCAGATTTTCATTTTCCTATTTTACAACCTAGGAATGACTTTTTAGAGGTGCAATTAATAACTCCATTCTCTTTTACTAATATGAGAGTATAATTATTTCATTGGAAATCACTACTATTTTTTTTTATATTTCATTTCTTCCATAACTTTGTCTGTATATTAGTCTCATACAGAGTCTACCTTACAAGGTATTATAAGATAAGAAATTATCAGGAGAGATTTAATGCAGAAATAACAATGGTATATGGTGTCCCTACTTATTCATTTATGCTTGCATAACTTCGGAGGTGCTCACAGGGTTCCACAAATATTGAGTCATTAAACCTTAGTACCCCTGTGAGGTGCACTTGGCTATTATCATTATAGCTCATTATTATTCAGACAGATCAAGTTTCCCCTGGAGTGCTGAATGGCTTTGCAGGAAGTGTTGGCTTTTTAATACTCTGCATCTGAGAATCACATTTCAGGTTTATAAAATTAGCTCATTTTTCCTAGAATTGTCTCTTGTGAGACAATCAAACACTTGAGGCAGCATAGCAGAAATAGCGCTCACTCAGCTTTTAGAAAGCCTTCTAGTTGCAAGGCCATTCTGTTTCCTCCCAGAAATATGGAGAAAAGGCAAAATACTTGAGGGATGAAAAGTAATCAGTAGGTGGTTTTCTTTCCAACACAACCAAGCAATTCTCAGCAGACACCAACTTTGTATCCTACGAATTTAACACAATTCTGACACTATCTACCTGGAGATAGCATCAGATCCCACAGGTTAAGGGCCCAGTCCCACCAGACTGCCTCCACTTCAGACACCAATTGCATGTCCAGGTTGTCATTTGTACTTCTTACCCACTGGCTAAAAACTGGGATTCTCATGACCCTTTTCTTGGACTTAATGATTTCCTAGAATGATCCACAGAGCTCAGGGAAATATTTACTTACATTTACCATTTTATTATAGAGAATGTTATAAGGGAGACAGATGAACAGTCTGATAAATTGGTACATTGGGTGAGGTCCAAGAGTCCTAAGTGCAACAGCTTCTGTCCCCATGGAATTGAGGTTCACCACCTTCCCAACAAGTGGGTGCATTTACCAACTTTGAAGCTCTCCAAACTCTGTCTTTTTGGGGTTTTACACAGACATGATTGTTTAAATCATTGGCCATTGGAGATTGAACTCAATTTCTAGCCCCTCTCCCCTTCCCAAAGGTCTCTGGGGTGGGATTGACAGTTCCAACCCACTAACCACAAAGTTGGTTCCCCTGGCAACCAGCCCCCAACTTTAGGGGCTTTCCAAAAATCACCTCATTAACATAAACTCAGGTGTGGTTGAAAGCAGCTTGTTGTGAATAACAAAAACCACTTTTATCACTCTTAGTACTTAGGAAATTCCAGGGATTTTAGGACCTCTATGCCAGAAATGTAATGAAGATCAAATATATATTTCTTATTATAAATCATATTATCATAGTGGGTGACATGAAAATTATGCTATATTTGCTAACATTTATTGAAAAATATACCACACACCTGGATTGTGCAAAATCCATTCCAGAGATAAGAAAACTGAGGCTTTGAAAGTTTATATACTTTGCAAAAGCACAGCTCCCTGAGTGGAAGAGCCAGTCATAGAACACTGGTCTTTTGACTTCTAGCCCAATACTCTCATACCCATCCTTGAATTTCTCAGAGTGTGATATGCTTACTACAAGTGGCACAGGACTTGATTTTTTTGCTATATATAAATATATTTTAATTTAATGATTATGTATTTTTAAAACAATATGATTTTCTCATTAAACTGTGATATTATAGAAATTATTGCTTAGGAGAAGGTTAAAGTAGGTAGACTCTGTGATTGGGGTTGAAGGGAGAAAGAACTATACTTCTACCCTCTAGGTTCTTCTGGCTGGTCTAAGAATTAAATTTCCATGAGATAGAATAACAGGAGAAAATGGAACAAAGATTACTAACAAGTACACATGGGAGAAACCCAGGAAAACTGAGTGACTCATCAAAATGGCCAAAGCCACCACCTTAAATACCATCTTCAGCTAAAGACAAAGGAGGATGTTGGAGGTTGTGGTTTGGGACTTCAAAGACAAGGAAAGAAATTCACATGGAGATGGAAAAGCAAATGTTTGGTAAACAAATGTTTGCTACAGCTTGCAAA
Organism: Equus asinus; assembly: GCF_041296235.1. Classification (NCBI taxonomy): domain Eukaryota; kingdom Metazoa; phylum Chordata; class Mammalia; order Perissodactyla; family Equidae; genus Equus; species Equus asinus. The sequence goes on along the minus strand of NC_091790.1, from coordinate 144,931,421 downwards.
AACAATGGGACACAGGCAGGACTTTGATTAAATGGACCTTGTTAGGTTCCTCTCTCTCTCCACCACACCTAGTTTATATTACACTATAGTTATTTTATGGCATCAGCTCCTTCCTGAAACAGACCTTCTATCTTAAATTCTTTTAGGCAGTTATGGGAAAGGTTAAAGTTTCTTTCTGAGTCTTTTGTTCTTAAAAATAGTCAAGCCAAAGAGACACATTTTGGGGTGGCAAATTCTGATTCCCCACAGGGGTAAGAGGAAATAACAACAATCACAGAGATGGTTCATTAATGCCTAAAATTTGGGAAATCTCCTATATACCATTTCATAGGCTTTGTTTAAAGTGTGAGTTGTAGTGTAAAGTGTGGGTGTAGTTAGAATGAAAGGATGAGGGAAAAACAAGGGTGGTAACTCTAGCTCTGGTTTCTGTTTATTTATTTCCTGTTTTAAAAATATTTATTTGTGTAACTTACCATTTTCCTTGGTGAAATAATATTAATGCCAAAAGTAGAATGGAAAATGATGAAAAAGTGGCATTTCTTTGAAGATGATCTGTACTCTGACAGATTCCTTAACTCTGAGTCCCAATATGCCCTAGCTCAGGTTTTCTGGTTCCCTTCTTTTTTGGGAAACTGTTGTAGAAGGTCTGCATCCTGATGGGCCTGGGTTTAGGGATTGACAGCTGAGCTCCCAAGAAACATTCACAACCCAGTGTTGAATGACCTTTGTTTCACTTATTCTATCTCTAATATTCTTCCTTTTTCGTGTAGATCTGAGTTTCTGACCTATATCTTCTCTCTGAAGAAATTCTTATAACATTTCTTTTTTTTTTAATTGAGTTAATGATAGGTTACAATCTTGTGAAATTTCAGTTGTACATTAATGTTTGCCAGTCATGTTGTAGGTGCACCACTTCACCCTTTGTGCCCACCCCCCACCCCACCTTTCCCCTGGTATCCACTAAACTGTTCTTAGTCCATAATTTTAAATTCCTCATATGAGTGGAGTCATACACAGATTATCCTTCTCTCACTGGCTTATTTCACTTAACATAATTCCCTCAAGGTCCATCCATATTATTGCAAATGGAATGATTTTGTTCTGTTTTACAGCTGAGTAGTATTCCATTGTATATATGTACCACATCTTCTTTATCCATTCGTCTGTTGCTGGGCACTTAGGTTGCTTCCATGTCTTGGCTATTGTAAATAATGCTGCAGTGAACATTGGGGTGCATAGGACTTTTGGGATTGCTGACTTCAAGCTCTTTGGATAAATACCCGGCAGTGGGATGGCTGGATCGTACGGTAGTTCTATTTTTAGTTTTTTGAGGAATCTCCATACTGTTTTCCATAGTGGCTGCACCAGTTGCATTCCCACCAGCAGTGTATGAGGGTTCCTTTTTCTCCACAACATCTCCAAAAATTGTTACTATTAGTTTTAGATATTTTTGTCCTTCTAATGGGTGTAAGGTGATATCTTAGTGTAGTTTTGATTTGCATTTCCCTGATGATCAGCGATGATGAGCATCTTTTCATGTGTCTATTGGCCATCAGTATATCTTCTTTGGAGAAATGTCTGTTCATGTGTCCAGCCCATTTTTTGATTGCGTTGTTTGATGTTTTGTTGTTGAGTTGCGAGAGTTCTTTATATATTATGGATATTAGGCCTTTGTCAGATATATGACTTGCAAATATTTTTTCCCAGTTAGTGGCTTGTTTTTTTGTTTCAATCCTGTTTTCATTTGCCTTGAAGAAGCTCTTTAGTCTGATGAAGTCCCATTTGTTTATTCTTTCTATTGTTTCCCTTCTCTGAGAAGGCATGGTGTCCGAAAAGATCCTTTTAATACTGATGTCAAAGAGTGTACTGCCTACATTTTCTTCCAGAAGCCTTAGGGTTTCAGGTCTCACCTTTAGGTCTTTGATCCATTTTGAGTTTATTTTGCTGAATGGTGAAAAAGAATGGTCAATTTTCATTCTTTTACATGTGGCTTTCCAGTTTTCCCAGCACCATTTGTTGAAAAGACTTTCTTTTCTCCATTGTATGCCCTCAGTTCCTTTGTCAAAGATAAGCTGTCCATAGATGTGTGGTTTTATTTCTGGGCTTTCAATTCTGTTCCATTGATCTGTGCACCTGTTTTTGTACCAGTACCATGCTGTTTTGATTACTGTAGCTTTGTAGTATGTTTTGAAGTCAGGGATTGTGATGCCTCCTGTTTTGTTCTTTTTTCTCAGGATTGCTTTAGAAATTCGGGGTCTTTTGTTGCCCCATACGAATTTTAGGATTCTTTGTTCTAATTCTGTAAAGAATGTCACTGGGATTCTGATTGGGATGGCGTTGAATCTGTAGATTGCTTTAGGTAGAATGGACATTTTAACTATGTTTATTCTTCCAATCCGTGTACATGCAATGTCTTTCCATCTCCTTATGTCATCATCCAATTCTCTCAGAAAGGCCTTGTAATTTTCATTATATAGGTCCTTCACTTCCTTAGTTAAATTTACCCCAAGGTATTTTATTCTTTTTGTTGCGATTGTGAATGGTATTGTGTTCTTTTTCTGTTGGTTCATTACTGGAGTATAGAAATGCTACTGATTTATGCAAATTGATTTTATACCCTGCAACTTTGCTGTAGTTGTTGATTACTTCTAACAGTTTTCCAATGGATTCTTTAGGGTTTTCTATATATAAGATCATGTCGTCTGCAAACAGCGAGAGTTTCACTTCTTCCCTCCCTATTTGGATTCCTTTTATTCCTTTTTCTTGCCTGATTGCTCTGGCCAGGACCTCCAGTACTATGTTAAATAAGAGTGGTGATAGAGGGCATCCTTGTCTCATTCCTCTTTTCAGGGGGATGGGGTTCAGTTTTTGCCCATTGAGTATGATGTTGGCTATGGGTTTGTCATATATGGCCTTTATTATGTTGAGGTAGTTTCCTTCTATGCCCATTTTGTTCAGAGTTTTTATCATAAATGGCTGTTGGATCTTGTCAAATGCCTTCTCTGCATCTATTGAGATGATCATGTGGTTTTTATTCCTCAGTTTGTTGATGTGGTGTATCACGTTGATTGATTTGCGGATGTTGAACCATCCCTGTGTCCCTGGTATGAATCCCACCTGATCCTGATGTATGATCCTTTTGATGAATTCTGGTTGCCAAAATTTTGTTTAGAATTTTTGCATCTATGTTCATCAGTGATATTGGCCTGTAGTTCTCTTTTTTCGTGGTGTCCTTGTCAGGTTTTGGGATCAGCGTGATGTTGGCCTCATAGAATGTGTTAGGAAGTGTTCCATCTTCCCTAACTTTTTGGAATAGCTTGAAAAGGATAGGTATTAAATCCTCTCTGAAAGTTTGGTAGAATTCCCTAGGAAAGCCATCTGGTCCTCGGGTTTTATTCTTTGGGATGTTTTTGATTGCTGTTTCAATCTCTTTCCTTGTGATTGGTCTGTTCAAATTGTCTGCCTCTTCTTAAGTGAGCTTGGGGAGATTGTAGGAGTCCAAGAATTTATCCATTTCCTCTAGGTTATCCATTCTGTTGGCATATAGTTTTTTGTAGTATTCTCTTATAATCCGTTGTATTTCTGCAGAGTCTGTTGTTGTTTCTCCTTGCTCATTTCTGATTTTGTTTATTTGAGCTTTCTCCCTTTTTTTCTTTGTAAGTCTGGCTAGTGGTTTGTCATTTTTATTTATCTTCTCAAAAAACCAGCTCTTTGTTTCATTGATCCTTTCTACTGTCTTTTTTGTTTCAATAGTATTTATTTCTGCTCTGATTTTTATTACTTCTCTCCTGCTGACTTTGGGCTTCATTTGTTCTTTTTTCTCTAGTTCAGTTAGGTGTACTTTAAAGTTGCTTATTTGGGATTTTTCTTGTTTGTTAAGATGTGCCTGTATTGCGATGAATTTTCCTCTTAATACAGCTTTTGCTGTATCCCATATGAGTTGGTATGGCATGCTATCATTTTCATTTGTTTCCAGGTATTTTTTTATTTCTTCTTCAATTTCTTCAATGATCCATTGCTTGTTCAGTAGTGTGTTGTTTAGTCTCCACATCTTTGTGCCTTTCTCAGCTTTTTTCTTGTAATTAATTTCTAGCCTTGTAGCACCATGATCGGAGAAGATGCTTGTTATTATTTCAATTTTTTTAAATTTGTAGAGTCTTGCCTTGTTTCCCAACATATGGTCTGTCCTTGAGAATGTTCCATGTGCACTTGAGAAGAATGTGTATTCAGCTCTTTCAGGGTGAAGTGATCTATATATGTCTGTTAAGTCCAATTGTTTTAGTTTTTCATTTAGCTCCACTATTTCCTTGTTGATTTTCGGTGTGGATGATCTGTCCATTGATGTGAGTGGGGTGTTGAGGTCCCCTACTATTATTGTGTTGTTTTTAACATCTTCCTTTAGTTCTGTTAATAGTTGCTTTAGGAATCTTGGTGCTCCTGTGTTGGGTGCATAGATATTTATAAGCGTTATTTCTTCTTGATGAAGTGTCCCTTTGATCATTCTATATTGTCCCCTTGTGTTTCTCTACCTGTCTTATTTTGAAATCCACTTGGTCTGATATAAGAATTGCAACACCTGCCTTTTTTTCCTTGCTATTAGTTTGAAGTATTGTCCTCCACCCCTTCACCCTGAGTCTGTGTTTGTCCTTGGGGCTGAGGTGTGTTTCCTTGAGGCAACAAATTATTGGATCTTGTTGTTTAATCCATTTTGCCACTCTGTGTCTTTTTATTGGAGAGTTCAATCCGTTCACATTGAGAGTGATTATTGATGCATGTGGACTTAATGCTGTCAATCTGTCGCTCATTACCTTGTTTTCCTGTGTTTCTTTTCCTGTGTGCTTTAGACTACCCATTTAATACTGCAATTTCTTATGCTGGGTTTCTTAGATTTTCCCTTATTTATGATTTGTGACTCTGTTCTGTACTTTATTTTAGTGGCTGCCTTGAAGTTTGTATTTAGAATCTCATGTATAATATAGTCTATTCTCTGGTGGTCTCTTACTTACTTGACCAATACTGATTTGGACCCTTTGCTCTTCCCCTCCTAAATAATTATTTTCATTTTTTATTCCAACTCGTCTTATTCATTTGTAGTTAGAGTGCTAAGATCGTCCTTGCTTTGGTAGTTTCCTTACCTTTACCCTAATGCTATAGTTGAATATTTGCTATCCTGTTCTGGTTCTATCCATCGGTCTCCCCAGTCTGTGGATTGTGTCCCCTTTCTCCCTTTTTTCTTTTTTCAGGTATGAGAGCCTTCTTGAGGATTTCTTGTAATGGAGGGCTTTTAGTTACAAATTCCCTTAACTTTTGTTTGTCTGGAAAAGATTTAATTTCTCCCTCATATCTGAAGGAAATTCTTGCTGGATAGAGTATTCTTGGCTGAAGATTTTTATCTTTTAAAGCTTTGAATATGTCACTCCATTCTCTCCTAGTTTGTAAGGTTTCTGTAGAGAAATCCGCTGACAGTCTGATAGGGGCTCCTTTATAGGTTATTCTCTTTCTTTTTCTTACTTCCATGCGTATTCTTTCCTTATCTTTCCTTTTTGCCAATTTTACTACTATGTGCCTTGCAGTATGTCTTTTTATATTGACATATCTAGGAGATCTGAAACCTTCCTCTACACACATTTCTCTGTCAATCCCTAGATTTGGGAAGTTCTCTTCAATAATTTCGTTAAGCACACTTTCTGCTCCATTTTCCTTTTCCACATTCTTGGGAATTCCTATGATCCTTATGTTCTTATTCCTCATTGAATCCACTATCTCTCGGAGATTTTCCTCATTTTTTTAAATTCTTAGTTCTCTTTTTTCGTCTGTCTGGAGCCATTCAGCCTGTCTATCTTCAATTATGTTAATTTGCTCTTCTATGGTGTCTACACGGGCATTCAGGGAATCCGTATTCTGTTTTATCTGGTCCATTGTGTTTTTCATCTCTAGTAATTCTGTTTGATTCTTCTTTATGATTTCAATCTCTTTTGTGAAGTAACTCCAGAACTCGGCTTGTTTCTCTATCTTTCTACCTCATTGAGTTTTTTGATTATAGCTGCTCTGAACTCATTATCACTTCGTTTACCTAATTCCAAGTCCTCAGGACTTAATTCTGTGTTTTTATTGTTTTCCTTCTGGTCTGGGGCTTTTATAAACTGCTGGATGGTAGAGGAGCGGTTTTTCCCCATGGTCATAGAATTCGGTTGCAGTTACAGCCTGTCACCACTAGATGGGGGTCGAGAGCCGCGTGTTACGAGCTCTCCACCTTGGGGCAAGGTGGCTGCACCCACTGGCTTTGCCAGGAGGGACGGGCTGTTATTCTCACGCACCAGTCTGGATTCAGATCAATTCTGTTTGCTGGTCTCCCGAGGCCCTTGGTTTATGGGGTCCCTGCCAATGGAAGCTTTCCCCCCATCAGCGGGTTTCCACTGAACCAGCGGCAGGAGTCCTGGATGATCCCCGGTTGCATGGCCCCTCCCCCGCTCCTTCCTGACCCACTCAGCAGCAATCGCAGACTCTAGGGGAGGGAGCGATGTTCTCTCCTACCGTTCCAGCACCTCCGAGGCTGTAAGTAGGGTTTATGATCTCTGCCTTCTTGGTATTGTAGGTCTCTAACGTGCTGGCATTATGTTTATTCTCTGAAATTCAGTGTTTCCAATTCTTTGTTGTATTTTGGAGGGGAGAGAATCCTGGGTCAGCTCACCCCACCATTTTGCTCCCCCCCTCTTATAACATTTCTTGCAAGGCAGGTCTTCTGGCAACACATTCCCTCAATGTTTGTCTGGGAAAGTTTTTATTTCTTGTTCATCACCTTCAGAGTTGGTTTCCAATTTCATGGTTACTTCATAGTCTGAAAGAGCTGCTGGAGCTCTTGTCATTAACTCTGGGTGTCAGGCAAGAGTAAAGAGCGATACAGGCCTAAAGCAAGGTTGATATGAAGGAAGCCATATTATAACTTAGAATAACCTCTAACTAACCCATCCAGTTGCATATGTTTTAACTTGCACATAGCCTACCCTCTGGGAAATATGCATGCTGTGTGGATTTTATAATCCTGGCTGATGCATGTACCTCTCTGTAGTGATAGATGGTAACTTTGATCTTTTGAGTTTCTTAGGAATATGATGACCCATCAGAGAAGAACATCTATGCTAGTATCCATCACTGATGATAACTGAAAGACCTGCTGTGGCACCTCCAGTCACCGATGCCAGATGGTCAACATTCCTGAGCCCTTCCTTCATAGCCCACTAGCCCTATATAGCTGCTTGAGCTTTGTGCTTGTTTAAGATGGTCTTTGGGACATGAGTCCACCATCTTCCAATTTTGCTGGATAATCAAATAAATCCCTTTATTAACCATTGACTGGCTTCAGGGTTTTGGCAGAACGAGCCCCTGCTCAGTTACAAGAGGACGGGAGAGAAAAGCATGCCCTTTTCCTTCAAAGACTACCCATGAGTCCCACATACACAATGCCTCAACTCACATATTATTGGCCTAGATTTAGTAATATGCTACATCTAGCCACAAGACAGGTTGGTGTCGGGATCAGAATTTGCCACCCCAAAATGTGCCTCTTTGGCCTGATTATTTTTAAGAACAAAAGACACAGAAAGAAACTTTGAACTTCCTCCTAACTGCCTAAAAGAATTTAAGATAGAAGGCCTGTTCAAGCAAGGAGCTATCACCATAAACAGCTATAGTATAATACAAACTAGGTGTGATAGACAGCAAGGAACCTAGCAGGGCCCGTTTGATCAAAGTCCACCTCAAGTCCCATTGTCTTTGGAAGACATGCAAACATTTGGTATCCCAACTCCATGTGAATTGCTTTCCTCACCTTTGAATTCCAAAATCACCACCTCCAATATCTTCCTTTGTTTTTAGCTGAAGATGGTATTTAAGGTGTGACTTTGGCCATTTTGGTGAGTTACTCGGTTCTCCTGGGTTTCTCCCATGTACACTTCTTATTAAACTTTGTTCTGTTTCCTCCTTTTATTCTGTCTCAGGTTAATTTAATTCTTGGACCAGCCAGAAGAACCTAGAGGATAGAGGAATATTTCTTCCTCCCCTACACTGGTAAAGGTAGTCTTTTACTTGTTGGCCATGGGCCCACCTAAAACTCAGGTTTATAAGAAAGAAGAGAACGGATATTGTGAGACAACCACAAGTCTCCAACAGAGGAAAGAGTAATATTATCTTTGTCAGGAACTGAAGAACTGTGCCATTAGAATCATAAGAGTCCCAATACATAGATGACTAATGCATAAAGAAGCCATTCACACAAAGGACAGCTGATTTATTAGTCCTTTAGCTGCTTTGTTCTTTGAGTTCACATAAATCCAAGTACTATAATCACCTCTACAGTGTCAGCACAATTCACCTACATTACATTGTTTGTATATAATTCACAGACGACAATATTTGTTTCAACAACATACTTCATGTAAAGATTGACTGAGCAATATTAACTTGATTTCCATAATCTTCTGTTGTTTAGAAAGATTCTTGCTCCATTAAAATCACTGACTAATATGGAGAACAGAATATTAAACAGTCTTCACTTAGAAAATAGATTTTATAAATAGGAATGTTTTATGAACTAAAAGAAAATGAATTGTAGACTTAACTTTAAGTGACATATTAAACGTTTCTATGCAAAATAACCCTAGATTGTCTACATAGTACATTTGGATTTGTTATCAAAGTAATCACAAGCAACTATGAAGTTTTAGTAGCTATGTTGCTCACGTTGATACTAAAAGATAAGTATGGTTGAAAAGACATCTTTTTATTTATCAGCAACCTCAGATATCTTTCTCTGGAAGAATTCTGACCTATACTGTGTGAGCATGTTTCTTGTTTTAATTATACAATTGATGTCAGTTAATTATAGAAAAAATAGAAACTATAAAGTGATAAAAAAAAAAAGAAAATTGTAACCATACATAATCCCATTACTTGAGATTTCCATTATTAGTAAATGAGTATATATCCTTCCTGAATTTTGGTGTGACTACTCAGCCCACAGTGACCCAGCTTTCTCTGAAAACTTCCCCCAGTTCATATGACTATGGTCACAGCTGCAATATAACCCAGAGGAGAGGCTGCACACTGGGACAAGGGGACTCCAGAAGAAAGGCTCAGGTACTTTGATTAGAATTGATACCTGAAACAAATGGATTTGAATTACAAAGGGTGGGCTTGCATTAACCTCATCTTTTTTTATTTAATTCTAGGAACATAAATTTGTGAGTAGGCTGAAAGTCAAGCCCAAATAATCAGATCATTACATTACCCATGAGATAAAATGGAAAATAATGCCCATAGTAAGAATAAACAGACATGGTTACTAGGCTGCTGTAATGTTCCATCTTTTCAGCCACAAAGTAACTAAGCCTTGAAAAATAATACAGATGAAGACATCTGTTATTGCACTAGTTAGAGTTCCAACTGGCCTGGCTAAATATCTGCAGCTCAACTGGAATCCTATAAAAGAGAACTGTCCAGAACTTTAAATAGGTAGTTCATAAAACAATTCAAACTGGCAGCTTGCTGTCAGGATTTGGTCTACAGCTCTAGATAAACATGCTCACCGCTGAGAGCAAGTGTCCTTGAATACTGTATTTCTACAATTGGAAAGTAGAAAAAGAGGATTAGAACAAAGCTACCAGCACTTAAAATCATGTTGCTTCAAAAAGAATGTCTTAAGTGACCCAATCTATATAGAGTCATTTTGACCTCTTCATAAATCAGTATGTGTATACACCCAGAATTGGTATATAAGACAATTGTCCTCAGAAGTCAGTTTTTATCTTACTACTGCTTAGAATTAGGACTATATCTATATACACATATATATAATATATATTTCTTTGCCTTTAATAAATCATAAAATGATAAAAGCAGACCTAAATTTAAAGCCAGAGTTGATTTAAGGGAAAATATTAGCAATACTATATTCAAATGAAAGTTTGGGGAAAATGCCATATACTTTCTGTCAGAGTTAATAGAAACAGAAATTATTATGTTCATCATCTCCTTAAAGTACTAGGCTTCCCAACATTTTCCCTCCATGGCATTCATAAAAAACATTCGCTCAAACCATTAGCACAAACCAACGAGGATGCTCACAGCGTGAGATGACTGGCAGCCCCAGGACTCAGCTGGCTGGCAGAGGGCTGGCGCATCTGTAACACATCTGCAGTACACTGACTGGAAAACTCTTAGACTCCTCAGGATCTTCCTTATCCTGTATCCCATTCTCCCCACCCCCCAAAATGCTACAGCTGTACTCCAACTCTGTTCTCCACCATAGTACTGAAATGGACACTGAAAAGTAGAGGAAGGTAAAATGTCCAAGAGATAAAGGTGGGGGGGAGCATCTTGACCACCTTATTCATAGCCACTAAACTGTCTTTTTGAAGTTAGGATTATATTACTTTCATCTCTGTATCCCCTATAGTACCACATACAGTATCTTGTGTATAGTTGTTGCTCAAAGTTTACTGGATTGAAACTTTAGGTACCCACCACTACCTCATTTTTAGTCTTGCAATTCTAAGGATCATAATTAGGGCTTTAGACATACTTTAAAATATATGATAAAAATATTTTTCATAAAAGGGAGACTGTGATACTATTTACACATTTGCCTTTAATAAATCTTAAAATGATAAAAGCAGATCTAAGTTAAAACCCAGAGTAACAGACGTCAAAAGCAATTCACTATTTTCCCGACATTAATAAGTTATTTTTTGGTTGAAAGTTCAAGTCAAAATTAAAACCCCAAGTTGATCTAAGCTTCAGTTTTCTTAATTGTAAAATGGAAAATAGCAATAATAGTATGTACCTGATAAGGCTGTGCTGTAAAGATTACATAAAATAATGCATAAAGAATGCTTATTATAGTGCCTGACATAGAAGCAGCTCTAACATTTCAGCTATTACTTTCATCATCGACTTTACTCCATTAAACACACGGGCTCCTGACATAACTTTTCCTGCCTTGATAAGAATACTTTCTTATCAAGTATTCAATGAATACAAAGATTACAGAGTACCATTAATTTAAAAAAAATTGTAAATGTATGGTTCTGTGTGTGAGCTGAACAATTTTCCCCTAATGTAAATAAACAGCACAACGTACTTTTTCCATTCTTTTTCTTTCCACAAGAACCATAAACTTTCTCTTTAAAATTTAAATAGTATCAAAATAGAGACTATTTAAATGAATCAATATGGCCTTTCAAACAATCTTCTTCATACATTAAAATGTCAGTTTGACTTACAGTAGAAATGTACATAAAGAATGAGCTGACATTTTAATACAATAGCAACATTTTGGCCTCCTCTCTTTGAGTCATGTCACAGATGCCACTCTTGAATCACTAATGGTAAGGTAAAAGATGAAACACATACTATATATCTAGACAATATTTTCATATTGACTATTACAAATGAAAGACCTTGAAAACATTAAAACATTTTTTTAATTCTATAAAAATCTATGGTATTTGAAGATTTCCTTTCTTTTTTATTGCTGAAGATGATTTGCCCTGAGCTAATGTCTGTTGCCAATCTTCTTTTTGCTGAGTAAGATTTGTCCTGAGCTAATATCCGTTGCCAATCTTCCCATTTTGGTACGTGAGCCGCCTCACAGCATGATCACTGATGAGCAGTGTAGGTCCACGCCTGGGAACCAAACCTGGGCCACTGAAGTGGAGCATGCCAAACTTAACCACTAGGCCACCAGGGCTGGCCTCTGATCAAATAACTTTTAAGATAAAAGACTTTTTATTCAAATTAGACAATTTCAGATACATGAAAGTTTACATTTGAGTAAACATTCCCTACAAAAAAATCTGACTTTAATGTTATTCTTAACTTTACAGAGGCTGTTACAGATACCACTGATGTCTCCATTTGTATTTATTCTCAACAGTAGAAATAATTGTTCACAAATTATCAACAAGGCAGAAAAGTCAGTTTTGTTTGGGACGTGTATTCTCTAAGATTTAAGATTTAATTATCTGAAGCAGATTTGGAATTAGAATTCTTTGTAGTTCCAGTCTCTTCCGGGTAATTTTTTTAAAAAATGCTATTATCTATATATTCTATTCATGAACCTGGAATTATGAAATGAAAATATTGGAATCTTCTTTAAAAAATTGCTTTAAGATGATGCATATTGCCCAAAGTCTCAAATCTTTTTTAAGTTCCCTTTGAAGACTAATCATTTGAAATATACGTAAAAATGGAAAACCACTGATTAGAAAACTAGGAATTACATTTTTTCCCCTTGTCATTTTCAAAGCTATTATATAACTATAAACTTAAAATATAAAGTTGAGCTTGTATTTGCCCAGTTATGGAATGTTTCAGTGATAAACCAAAGCAGTTTTGTTAAATTGCACTGTTGTCATTAAAGAAGTGGCTGCACATGACACTCAAGGCCAATGGCCTCAGGGAGCGTTGGAGAAGATGAGTGGTCAAGGACTAAAGGTCTTCTGTTCCAAATTAAAACAAAGCAGCGGTATTTTGTTACATACTGGGATTCTATGTAAGGTATTGTCTAAAAAATAGATTTCACAACTAAAAACAAAAAAATTCTGAAAACTACCAATCAAAGAAAGGAACAGACATCTATCAGAAAAAACCCTCACGGACTTGCTAATGGTTCTTCTTTCTTCCTCAAGAAATTGTCTAGGTAGAGCAAATCCAAGTAATAAATATTTTTCCCCCTCTTATTCTACCAAGATATTTTTTGTCACATTTCATCTAACTTCACATCATGTTCCTTGATACAAGATTCTTTAAACTGTAGTTAAAACACTGACTCTAAGCTGGCAAAATGTGTTTGGATAAATATTAAAACAAAAGTTTAAAACAAGTTTTAAGTTCAGTTTATAACAAAAATTTTGAGTTCAAACACAAAAATTTTCTTTGTCATTGGTTAATTCTTTTAAAAGTACACATTCCAGAAAAAAGTTATCAAATGTTTGAGCGAGTCTGAGGGGAGAGAGGGAGGGAGGGGTGAGATACTTGAGCTGGGCAGTGAAAAATTGCCAAGACTGGGGGATTAAAGAAATGGTCAAATAATTTTCCAGGAAAAAAGGACCAGAATGAGTAAAGTATAGATAAAGGAAAGAACTGTTTTCAAGGAACAGAAAACATCTCAATTTGGCTGGGACATAGGTGAGGGACAATGATAGGAATAAGATTGTTAATTTAGGTTATGATCAGATAATGAAAAGTTGTCAACATCATATTAAGAACTTGGGCTTTTTTCAGTAAAAAAATTAGGGAGTAACAGCAACGGTGATTTCAAATATGAAACGCACCCCCAGAGATATTAGAGAGGTAGAACAAAGAGAATTCAGCAATGGATTGGAAGTTAAGTGGATGAAAGAAAAAGACATCAAAGATGATGCTAAAGTGGAGTCTGGATATGAACTGTTAAGGATTTAGGAGTTTTAAGCTAAAGGACTTTCAATACCTACACACTGATGTGTTTATGTCAAGGGACGTTCAAAAGAATAACCAAGATACTTGACGGATACAAATTTTATTTTTCATGCTAAAATTTTTACAAATTTTATTGTCATACACAATTACAAGAGTAACAGTTACAAGTGAATTAAAAAAAATAGCATTTGGGGGCACTTCTATTCATTTTACTATCATAAGCATGTTTTATTACATGAATAGCAACAATAGTTACAGAACTGTTCAACTTGGAAATTCAGTAAGTGTGTTATGATAGAGGGTAATACATAATATAAACGAAGAGTAAGTGCCTGAACATAGTTTTACGGTCTATACTACTCTTTATTCCACAGTTAGAATCATGGGTTAGAATCTACCCAGTAATGAGTAATGCCATCATTCAGATATCTGACCAGGCAGGTCAAGTCAGCAATCAATTCAAATCATTTTCCAAAATCTTACTTAATTTAGTTCTACAAGGAAATATAAGTAAAACACACAAGACATGACTTGCTGGTATTTTTCACCTGAAACAAACCATTACATAATCAAAGTATGCATCTTGTGCAACTTGGCATTTGTTCCATCTCACACAATTAAAAGATGAATAGTACTTATAGCACTTAGAATCACCCAACTACAGCTGATACAGTATCTCCCAGACTTCTAGCTTCTAAAACTCTGGGGGAAGTGGGACAATTTGAACTGTAACAGTCTACATGGTAGTAATATTACCTCTTGGCCATTGGCCCAATACTAATCCTTTTTGTTTTTTAGTATACAAAATATGCTGAAAACATTTCTCTTAAACACATTTCAATTAATGTAATTAAACAGAAGGCACAGCTTCCTTCTACAAGAGTTAGATTTAGCTATGAAAAACTTGCCATGTATTTATTAATTTATGGAATATTTTTAAGGTCAACACAGACTATACTGTATTTTTTAATTTAGAGCCTGTGCTAAACACATGTAAAAAGAACTACAAACGTGATCTCATTAGTAGTTAAAAAAAACCCAAAAACAGAAATTACCACTTTCATCCCTATAATAACTTTTAAATATATCCCTTGCTTTTATCCAAATTAAGGATAAATTTAAATCCACTGTGAAATTTACATTCTGACTAAGCACAAAAATACACAAATATTAGTTCTAATCAGAAATTTCAGCTGACAAGTGAAAATTTTTACTTTGAAATAAGTAGACCTCAGATATAGAAGTGAAATTTTTGATGGAAGCACACTCCAAATATATTTTGTTTTCATGTAAAAATAAATTTTTTTAAGGAAATAATGTTTAACAGTCTTTTTACTCTACCTTCTCAAACACATATAGTTTCCTTAAAATAAAGGTTCAAGATAAACATCTTATTTCAAATCTGATTTTACAAAAAAGAGAGAAATAAAATTAATTATTCTTAGATGTATTTGAGCCAAGTAGTTGCTACTTCCAGACGTTATGAGCTTAAATATCATGACATTATGGTAACCTTTGGCTTACAATCTAATAACTTTACAAAATAACTTGAAATTCGATTCGTACTGCTTATCAAAGAAGACTGATAAGTACTTGTAAATTTAAAATTCTATCTTTTAAAAAGAAAAACAGCCTAACAGATAAGTATGAATATTTTAAAAATCAACAATAAACCAGTTTTATTATATCAAAGACCTACAAAATAATAAAATATCCCAATAGTATTTTTGAAAATACTATCAAAAACCTCAGTCTCATATAGTAAATGCAACAACCAATATACTTTTACAAATTAAGCATTTTCAAAGACTGGAAAGAAAATATGCTAATTGTAAGAGCAATGATGCTTGAGTCAAACAAATCTGTTCTGAACCTGAAATCTGCTACTTGCAAGCTTAGGTGTATTTTTTAACTTCTCTAAAACTCAATTTTCTCATATATAAAGGTACTGACAGTATCTACCTTAGATGGTTTGAAGAATAATAAGATAATGCACATAAAATTAGTACAGTATCTGACACAGGAAGTAACCAATAAATATTAGCTATTACTGAGCAGTGACTTACTTAGGGGTCAAGTACCTAAGAAAACATTTTCTTAAATAAGATATAATTATTATATAAAGAATTATTTTAAGAACTTAAAAAAAAAAAATGCCATGGGAGAGAGTTGGGGACACGCCTTCCAATGAAATATCCAGAATTATATTTCAATAATGATAAGGCTAAGAATCACAAAGGATTCATCAGGCTATGTTTGAAGTTTCCTAAGTCACTTCTATTGTGTTTTGGCAGTCACTTCCTATCTATTTTAACATTGCACTGTGTTATTTCCAAACTACAATTCAGAAGATCTGATGTGAATTTTGTTTCCTTCTCATGAATTTTTAGAGAAAATAATCACGTCATTAGCCTAAACAAATAAAAAAGGCATAGAAAAATGCACACAAATAAAATCAGTCATTTACATGTTATGTACTACAGTAAAGATGGTTATTTAACAATTTCAAGCAATATATCTGGTATCTAATACTTTAAAAAACTGTTCTTATTTCAAATCTCAAATACATTACTCTCTATTATTGATAAATAATCTACTGATAATGCATCAGTTGTATTTTTATTGGAATGATCACAGAAGACTAAATTTTAACAGAAAAATTAAGTAAAAATTATGCTCCAAAATATTTTACAAGTGCTCATTTCCCATTTAAAATATTTCAGGTACCAACTTAAAGGTAACCATATCTTATTCCATCACTATCATTTTGATTGTCACTATTAACTACGTGAACATTTTCTTTAATTTTTAATCATACTAACCTGAGTCAACAGGGCTTCCCAACGGATATTTTAAATGATAGAGCACAGATATAGGATATGGGAGACAGAAAAACTAGGTCTGGCTCCAATTAAACTATTTACTAAATATGTGATCTTCAGCAAGTCCCTCAACTTCTCCATGCCTCTCCTTCTTCAAGATGAGGATTCTACCACCCTCCTTGTCTGACTCACAGGATTATGGGAAATCATGTAAGAAAAAAGATATGAAAGAGCTCTGAAAAGAACATAGTGCTATATACATGTAATATCAACACACAGAGGCTTGTTAGAATCTTGGATTTGGTTAGAACGAGGAGTCTAAAAGATGCAATTTAAGAGAAAGCTACTCTTGAAAGTATTAGAAAAAAATATGCAACATCTTTACCATTTCCTTTGGATAAGGTCTGAGAGCAGTGTTAAAAATATAACAATACGTAACCTATTACCATGTCAGAAACCACAGTGGATAAGGACTTGAGAAAAGTTAAAGCCTCATTCATTCTTTCCAGATATTTTTTAATGGCTATAATTCTGCTTCGCCAGAATGTGTTTTTATAGTTTTATTAATTTATAGCTTGCTTTGTTTTCGGCTTATTCCAGCAGTTACTTAACCCTCTCTGAAAGTAGTCACGGGTGATCTTTATTTCTCTACTACTTGTTTTTTATTTATTTTAAATTCTACTTTTTGCAGACAAACTCCATGGAAAGTAGGTGTAATAAAGTTTTAAAGAATGAAGAAAAAATATTCAATAACAAGTCACTAAAAGTACATGTTGCCTCACTTTCTCACCTCTTCAGCAAATACTATGCATGTACTCTAAAAGGATATTAGAACCACAAATCAACAGAAAAATCCATTTAATTTACACTACATAATTTTCCAAGATTTAAACATACCAAGTAGGAAAATAAATCAGGATTGACTTTTGAGGGAGGCATACCTGAAGGATGATTTTGGAGAAAAGAATGGTGATTTTGAAGTAAACGGAATATAAGGAAATATTTTAACATTTTTTGATTTCACACAGAGTCACTGAAATACTATTATCTCTAGGTCACTAGCTATATGAGAAATTATATGGGTGACTGGTCAGGTATGTAGAAACAGATTTGGAAGCCCTACTACAGGTGATCATTGAAGTCACAGGAGTAGAAGTTTTGAGGCAAAAGGTCTAGATAATACTCATTAAAAGATGTCACAAGATAGAAAATGAGGGAAAATGAAATAAGAATTATTGAAAAATACAAATAGAATCAATATATTAGAGAAATGTGCAGTTTCAAGGAGAATGGAGTATCAAAAAAACAGCAGAAGAAAAACATTAAGACTGGGTTTGACTAGAAAGAAAGTCCATAACAAATGTAAAGGGGTGATTTTAGTTTAATAGTGAGGACGGATGAACTAGCAGTAGATTAAAGGAAGACTAAGTAATTCAAAAATGAAGTTAGTGCATCCCACCTATTTAAAATGTTCACTCAGGAAAACGTGGAGAAAATGATATGAAAGAAATGATATCAAAGCTAAGAGGAGACCAGAGTGTGTGTTTCAAGGTAGAAAGGAGAGCTTCATTAGCTCTAAATAATTAAATAAAGCTTAGGTTTTATAGTTGAGAGAGTCCGACTGATAAAACAGGTATGTTTTTAAACCTAGGTGAGGCACTTTGTATGGGAAGAGGAGGAACCTGATTTCTGTCACTAGGGAACAGAAAGAAATTAATCTCAAGCCACTTATTTGTTCTGGTATCACAGTCAGCCCCTATGCTGAGTGGTATGTATTTAAAAGGTACTTAGAACTTGGTAAGTGAAAAGGCAAAAAGCCCAAATGGAAAATGGTAATGAAAATATAAACCAGCAAAGTAAGTCAAAAATTTACACTTGAAAACAATTTTAAATAAAATCCAAACCCAAAGTAGAAAGCTTTAAAAATGTAACTGCTAGAGGCATGATATGCACGTGATGTGTAAAGTAGTTAAAATTTTAAAAGCATAATATAGGTTTTATTTTGATATAACCACTATCATTTAACGACAGGATTTCTTGAATAATTTCTACCAAAGAAATAATTTCATCCTCTAAAACATTCATAAAATTAATGACTTGGGTACCTAATAGTTGTGAAAAATAAGTGTCTTCACAATTTCACAATTGTTCAGTATGAAAAGCAACATTAAAAAAAAGTGGAGTTTCAAAATATTTTATTTCCAATCTACTTTATGCCTGATCCAATATGTAATTGGAACCATATTCACATTCTACAGGTTTCTGAATTTCATTTTCCTGTTTTATTTAGTTTATGAGCAACTTACTTTATTTTGAATCTGTACCACTTTGACATTTATTAAAGCTATATAACAGCCATGCAAAATTTATTTACAATATTGTACAATGAATGACCATGTTTGAAGATTACAAAAAATTTCACAAAACTGTAACTAATATGGCAGGACCTGTGAAACACACTATTTAGGGGCTTTTAAAAATTTTAGGTACAGAATTTTGCAAAGATTATTTTGACTTATAAGTGTTACACAAGCACTGGCTTGAAATAAGACTGACCAAAATATGCAAATGAGAATTTCAATAAATGAAAAATTAAAATGTTTAGCTAAAAGCTAAAATATCATATAGTTGAAATACTACCACGTAGCAATGAGAATTTATAAAACAGGGAAAAAAAGGTCATTTTTTAAAAGTCTTCCATGAATAATAGGCTCTTAGTAATATTTTATAAAAACATTCAGAAACAAACTTTCTCAAATTATATTCATCACCAAAATTATGTTTTCAGTAGTGATTGGAGCTGCGAATTTTAAATGATCATTTATTGTTCTTATAAGGGAAGTCTCGGTTTTTTCCTTTGGGGACAGGGGGTTGGGAGGAAAATCAATCAGTAAATTTAGATTCATGTAAAAGACCCTGGTACAAATATCATGAACACAGAGTGGAGAGTTGCAATAACTTGCAAGCCCACATACTTTTAGCTGTACTCTTAAAAGAGTGTAAACTTTAGGTTTGTTCAATTTAAGATTTATCAGGAAGTAAGTACCTCATCCTTTAGAGTTTGGGAAAAAGCAACAGACATTTCTTTGTCTCCAGCTGCATCTCTTCCAGTTTTTATTGTTGTGGCTGAAGTACATTTAGATATTCAGACTGCCCCAACTGATAAGTTGTGTTCCTTCCACAATCAACATACTGGTACCTCTCCTGGGATATCTGTTCAGAGTGTCCAAAGTATGTCGTTGTCACAGTAACTCTAAAAATAAAATAAATGACAAGAATCACTGAATAGTTATATATTAAAAAGTTTTCTAAAGTGAGAATACTTTTATACATCAAAATTCTCGAGATTATTTGATTAAGGATAACTTAATATTGCAGACACAGTCCTCTTAGGGAATATTTCCCCACCAGACAAAAGAAATGCTGGCTGAGCAAGCCCTATCCAAATAATTATATACAACAAATGTAATTTTTTCAAAACATCTATCTTTAGTTAAAAATATATGTTCACTACACTCTTAAAAATAATCATACAGTTCTACCATAGGAAAAGGGTTAATCAAATGTCAGCTAATGGCTCAAATACCAAACGTACAACCTACAATGTTGCAATGGCTTCGGACCAACACCTAATTTACATTACTTCTGCTCATTACTGTTCACATTAACTGGTTACCAGAGGCAGCAAGGAATCGGATGTTGAGCCCAGTCCTCTCTATTGCAACCCCTGCCATTTTCCTGAGTTCTTTCAAGGTCTATATTCACTATCTAGCAGCCATGTGAACCTTCACCATTCTGAGCTCCCATTACTTGACCTCATAGCACTCTTGTAAGGCTTAAAACCCACTTGAGATGGTATTTGTAAACATGTGTATGCTCCAAGCCAATGTTATAAATCTAAAGTTTAAACAAAGAAGTATCTCTTTAAAAAAATTTCATACTTACTGCATCATGAGTACTATGTTATGCACTTTGATGGATATCAGTGTACAGAAATCGCTGTTAAAGGAAAAACAATGTGAATAAATGCAAATCACAATACAATAAATTTAAAAAAATTAAGATTCCTCCTCCTATGTTAAAGCTAACAGAGATATTATTAAGAAGATAAAATAACTAAGCATTTACTGGTTGAGCATTTTCTATATCAAATAATGATTAATATTTTCATGACTTCTTATTCTTTTTTCTTTTTAAAGACTGGCACCTGAGCTAACATCTGTTGCCAATCTTCTTTTCCCTTTTTTCCCCCCTTCTTTTCTCCAAAGACTCCCATACACAGTTGTATATTCTACTTGTTAGTGCCTCTGTTTATGCTATGAGGACGCCCCCTCAGCGTGGCCTGATGAGCGGTGCCATTGCCCGCACCCAGGATCCGAAGCGGCGAAACCCTGGGCCGCGTGCATGAATTTAACCACTTGGCCATGGGGACGGCCCCAGAAAAGGTAATGCTTTCCTACTACTACATTTGTAGAATTGTTTTAACATGAGCTACAGATTACTATTTTTGTTCGCCTTTTGAAATTTCAGTAACCAGTTTATTCTATATCAGGCTAATATCAAAGATAATGAAAATTTATCATCATTTTTTACTTAAGAGTTAGTAATCATTTCAACTCAATTTAAAAGCTTCAGAATCAAACTCTTAATAGAGTATTATACATTACTTTTAGTCCTTCTATATCAAAACATCAACAAATACTACAATATATGAGAATATGAGTCTCATAACATAGTAAATAAAAAGTGACATGGTGTATATGATCCTAATTTTGAAAAATATAAAACAAATTTTATGTGTATAGGTGTATGTACATAAACATTATGTATGTTGGAAAGGGATGATTAGAGGCCAGAAGGAATATTTCAAAATGTCTTGACTATTAAGATTATGGAAAATTAAAAAAAAAAATACATACACAGACACACACACACTTTATTCTTCATACCTTATAATGAGAGAAAATTATTAAAAATCAGAACTTACAACATATAACTCATTTCCTCTGCTATGACAGTAGGTACTGTGTAATCAATCTGAAAGGCAAATATTGAAAATAAAGCAATAGAGAATAGAATCAAAACTTTAAGTATTTCAGATACATTTCATAACTTCAAAAAATTTAGAAATCTCTCCCTTTAGGAGAGTTTGATTCTAAGACCTTCTCTTATACATACATGGGGTATACCTCAAAGTCAAGTTCGTGACGAAATCCCCCCCTTCTTCAAGTTAATATGATATACAAAGTTGAGACTCATTTAACTCCTCCAAAGTATTTCATGACCAAAGCTTACCTGTTTCATATCCAGCGGACCAATAATGGTTATGTTGTTTAAGCGTGCCTTTCCAATAACTGTTTTTGAAAACTGAACTTGTGCAGTAATGTTTTCAACTTCAACAGAATAATAGTTATTGTTTGTTATATTTAGTGTGTTCTGTGAAAGAAAGAAGGCAGAAAATGTGCAAGTTATCCAAAAATAAGCATAACAAATATGTACTCAACATTAGCAAAGAAAATGACTTCACTTGTAGCCATGCTTCATTTATTAGGAGGAAGAAATGTATCACCAAAATGTCAAAGAACACTAAGTGAACCAATTAGTATCACGCATGAGCACTATGTATATAACATGCCTAAAATAAACACACAATTAAGAAAAAATAGGCCCAGAAAATGTATAGTACAGGAATACAGAAAAACAAATTTAGAAGATATATCTGTGGCCTTAGCAAAATCTCAACAAAAATAATTTTAAAATTTCATTTAAATTTTTACTAAATGTTAATATATACATGTCTCCACTGACTATATTAGTAAGTTATTTCCTATTAAATACAGAGATGACCATTTAAAATGTTAAATAGTACTCTACATAAACTTTTTTATTTAAGAGAAATTGATATTTTAACTAATCCTCGAATAGAGGTTTCACCAGGTCACTTTGGAGAAGAAATGGGATAGACTTATGCTTGTTTGGTTGGAAAAAAATGCAGCTGCATCACTTCTATAGTTATTTAGGTAACAGCTGGAGCAAACTTCTGTAACTCTAATACATAATTGTATCAAATTACTTTAGGAAATAGTCAATAAAAATAAGAAAGAAAAAATACTAAATCAAGAAATAACAGATATAAATAAAACATCTAAAAGCCATAGCAAAAGAAACCAAAATCAATAGACACTAAGTGATAAATCTTGAAGAAGTATTCGTAAGGCAGACAGTAATGGTTACCATCTACACCAAGAGCCCTTACAAGTTGAAAAGGAAAAGAGAAAGCCTCAACAGGAAAAAAGCAAAACAAGAACAAAGGATATGAGTGAGCCAATCAAAAGAGTACAAATATAAATGGCCAAGGAACCTTAAAAATTCTCAAATTCATTTATAGTCAGGGAAAAGTTGATTTAGGAAAAAATGAATATTGCTTTATATCCATTAAACTTAAAAATGATGGATATCATTTGACCTACAATCCTACTTCTGAGCATTTGTTACACAGAAATAAAAACACTAGGATGTTAATGACAGTGTTATTTGTAGTCGCAAAAAAAAACCCAAAACAAAACAACCCTGAAAATAAAGTGAATGCCCATCCATAAAAAGAATGATTGAATAAATAATATTAAGTCACTGCATGGAATATTATGTAGCCATTAAAAAGAACAGATTAACCCTATGCCAGAAAATCAGGAGAGATTTCTACAAGGTATCAACATGTGAGAAAACCAAAATGCATAAAAGCATGTAGAAAATATTATATTTTGAAAATAAATACCAATTTAAGAAAAATAACATGAGTTTGTCTATAAGTTAATGTGACTATGGAGAAAGATATGGAAAGATGCAATATGGGAAAGGAGAGAAAGGACTCTTAGTTTACATGATCACATTTATGCATTCATTTAAATTATTATAGTAACAAATGCAAAGAAATTTTTTAACTTCCAGATAATTTTAGTAGAAATAACCTTTATCTAAGCATATAAACATTTTCATCTACTTGGCTCTTAATCCCCACGCAGGATTCATTTCTAGACACTATAAGAAAGGGACTGCTAAGTTGAGGTCAACAGACCTTCTTATGCAGACCAAGGAATGGGATTCAGGAGAATCTTGGAATTGTATATACATGCAAAATAAGGTTGGTTTGTGTCTTTTCTTCTGAAGTGTGCATAACTTTCATTAGGATATTAAAGGAATCAATGGTGCAAAACAGGGTGAGGACAAAAATACTTATGAGAATTAGGAAAAGATATGTTGGGAGTTAGAAAGAAAATATAAACATCAAGAAAGAGAAGAAAAAATAAGATAGGACAAAAAAGTTTAGTACTAAAGATGAGATATTTTATTGCTGAGAGCAGTGAGAATCCATTTAATTTGTAAGTCAAGGGACCACAATCATATGCTTTTAAACAATCATGATTTATTATCAAAGGCCTTAAACTATCTATGATCTTTAACTGGCAAATTTACTTTCTGGAATTTATCCTGAAGATATAACCTGAAATGGAAACAAGGTTTAAGCACACAGATGATTTCTGAATAAATATTTGTAACAACAAAACTAAACATCTATATAGAAAATCGTTGACTAAATTGTAATACAGCCATGTAAAAAGACTGCATGTGACCACTTAATATGGGAAACTGTAGTGAGAGCTCAATTAACTTAAAATGCGTGTGTGTGTGTATGTACATGTGTATCCTTTATACACATTTGAAAAAGTTTGATTACACCTGTCGATGTGTATATATATGTATGCAAATGTATATATGCACTGTTAGCAAATATAGGTACATGTTAATAGTTAGGTCTAGGCTAGGCAGTAGAAGTAAAAATTTTTATACATTACAGTATTTTTCAAATATCTTTTAATTAAATGTTTTTATTATTAGAAAGAATAAATTTTACTAAAAAAGACTAAGTAGTATTAATATATTTTACTCATTTTAAAAAACAAAATTATATAATTCCTTTTTTCAAAATACTCATACAGAACCTACAGAAATCTCAGCCTCTTTTCTCACTGTCATCTAGTCAAACCTAATGCTCATCTATATAATAATCCTATTTCTTATTTAATGTTCAGTCTTTCTCAATTTAGTTAAGTGCTAGTATCCCAAAATGTGGGAATTCCTGAAGAATTATTTAAAAGTATGGTATTTACATTTAAATACATTTTTTGGTATTTAAAAGGGAACTGCACGTGGCTTTTATTTTTTATCATATGTTTACAATATTCAATACTAAAACAGGCTCTGGAGGTTGGCCAAAAAGATCTGGCCATTGTTTTAAATACTGTACCTAAAAAGGAAAATATGTTCCTTGTTCCAAATGGCTGTTAAGGTAGGGAAACACCCAACAATTCCCCAGTCATATGAAATGATTTACAATTAGCATTGTGTTATATGTTTCATGCACATACATATTTTTTTCATAGATAAGGTTTTTTTCTAAAAGCCCTCAGATTGACAACTTTTGACAGTAAACAATGAGGTTGAAGGTTCCACAGGAGTTTTTTTTTCTTGTAATTAAGTAGTAACCATACCATTTAACTTTAACCATACCATTTCCTTTCAGTTCCTGTTCCTCCAAACCTCCCTCCTCCCAACCACTACCAGAGACATCTCTATTTCAACTTCAACCATACCAGCCACTTCTGAAAGGAAAACCAAGGAAAGTCTAATATCACTCTTCCAAACAAATCACTGCCACACAGATACACTGTGAGACCTGAAGCCATAAATGATTGCTAATGGCATGATCAATATATATCATTTTCCTTTTTAATAATACAGTGTTTTGCAAACCTTGTTTTTTTCTAACAAATGTTAACATGTAAAACATGTAGAAAACCCCCTCTGAAGCTCCGTTTGCTTGTTTGTTTTTTGTTTTCAGGAGTGGGGAGGCTGTAGAGTCCTGAAAACCACTGTCCTGGGAAATACAGAGGATATTTCACACCTACTAACTTACAAGAGACATCAAACAGTCACTGGTACTTTATCTTTAAGCACAACAAAGGAATAGTCTGTTAAAGATGGCAAAAATTACACTTTACAAAACATAAAGAAATGAAAATGTTACATTAATAATATCTATCAAATCAACAATGTTAACACCTTGCTAGGAATTATTCAGAGTAAACTGAAAAGTAAACAGACTATAAATACTTTATTTGCCAGCAATTAATTGTTTAGCTTATTCTACCCTCCTAAAGGCAGGTGTTTAACCTCCTAAAGGTGATGCTTAACATCATAAAGGAACAAAGTAAAACATTTT
Organism: Equus asinus; assembly: GCF_041296235.1. NCBI lineage: Eukaryota > Metazoa > Chordata > Mammalia > Perissodactyla > Equidae > Equus > Equus asinus. Next base: position 144,905,864 of record NC_091790.1, on the reverse strand, counting down.
TCATGGAAATTTTTACTTACTGTGATATTTAAATATATTGTACGCTTCTGAACATCATAACTGACATATGCTGATTTTACACCAATGTATTTCACGTCGATAGAGCGAGGGAAAAGGAAAAACACAGCCAGTCCCGAAAGGAGCAGACAGACAAACACAGAAGCCATCACATACAGTTTTCTGAAAAGGAAAATGGACTATTTAAACATATGTGCATCAAAAATTACATAACAAAACACTTAGGATATCTTCAACTTGAATTTTTCTCCTATCTATTAATACCAGCAGGAAAAGATATATTGTATTGTACCAGCTTTTTACATTATAAAGTATTGAGTAGGGTTGGGTCTGAGTCTATTAAGCATTAAAATCTTCTTAAAAGATGTATTTACCTTTTTGGAGACTAGGATTTCAGGCTTATTATAGATAGAACATTACTGCACTGATTCCCAAACCAGGCTGCACATTAGAATGAAGCTGGGGAGCTTTTTAAAATATAGATTTCAAGACTCCCTTTTGAATTCACTGAAGCAGAATTTTCACATGTGAGTTTTGCCAATCTTATGACTCCTTAAAGTAACTGCTCATCAGAAACACCTGTGAAGCTCTTAAAAAAAATAATGATACAACCACATGCCTCATCAATCTCACTGACTGACACAGTCCTTGAGTCTCCTCATCCCAAGGTATTTATGTACTCAGTTTTAAAAATATTGTTTACATTAATCAACTCTGTTTTGAAGATGTTGTTAAACTCTGTCTTTAAAACCAGGAAAGGGGGATAATATTATGCAGGTACAAGGCAAGAATAAAATAAACTTTCCATGTCTTTGCTATTAATTCTTAATTCTCAAGAATGTTTTCACTGTTATCAAATTATCCCAATGGCTAAACCATTAGTCATCTGCTCATTAAGTGAAATATGTAAAATGTCCTCTACAATGTCTGGTACATAAAGGGGTTCATTAAATATTCTCACCTCTTTTAATTTTTATCTTTCAAAATAAGGATATTAAGAATTCAATCAACTCCTTTATACATGTATAACACTAAAGAATTTGGCATTAGAATCCAGGACCAAAAGCTGCCCTAGGTAGCTGGCTTATTCTTTGGGCGGAGAGTTAGATGGCAATTACAAATTGGGCAAGCACTAAAATATTTTACAAGAGCATTTGACAAAAACATCACTCCCTCTTTTGTCCCAGTTCAGGGCACTGCCCATATAATCCCAGAGTGTGTGTGTGCGTGTTTCTGTTTCAGACTATGAGTTTGACCTATTCTTTGTTTTTTCTTATACTCATGGTCACTTAACAACAGCGATACACATTGAGAAATGTGTCATTAGGTGATTTCATCATTGTGTGAACATCATAGAGTGTATTTACTCAAACCTAGATATTATAGCCTAGGCTGTATGGTACTAATCTTATGGGACCACTGTCAAATATGCAGTCCACCACTGACCAAAATGTCATCATTCAGCAGATGACTGTATAATTTTGCTAGATAATGCCACATTCCCCTTCACTAGCAAGGCATGATTGTGCTTGTTTTCACACAGTATTACCAACAAAATATATTGACAAACTTCTGGATATTTGCTAATCTGATAAGAAACAGTATCTCAATGTCATTTAATTTGCAATTCTCTCACGAGCAAGTTGGGACGTCTTTTCATATGCTTAAAGGACATTTGCATTTCTTTTCTTCTGAAACAGCCATTCACAGCTCTTACTCGCTTTTCATTTGGTGGTCAGCTTTTTTCTTCTCAAATTGTAAAACTCTTTAAAGAGTAAGGATATTGGCCCTGTTTGTAATAATCATTTACAGATATCACTTCCCAGTTTGGCATTTGAATTCTGACTTCAATTACGGTTTTGTTTTCATCTTGTAAACATTAACCTAATACTTTGTTAAATTTATTCATCTTTTCTTTCATCACTGGATTCTGAATCATAGTTGGAAATATTTTTCCACTCTCAGGTTATAAAGGAATTAGTTCCGATTTCTTGCATATTCATAACTGTCTTCATATTTTATAATAAAGGGTCAGACTGACTATTTTTAAAATCCCTTTCCACAAGGCTTAGATATGTGGCTCTACTGCTTTCTTGTTTGAAGCACTGTCACCAAGAAGTAGCATGCCAATCTGATTTTCTATCGCTTATAAATTAATTGATCCTTTGGCATGGGCACTCAAAGGAGTTTTTCTGGGTTTACTGTGGGTTTTTTTTCACCTTCCAAGTCGAGTGATTTCACTAGGATGGGTTGATTGTTTTCAGAACTATGGTATCCCTTTTCAATATGTAGGTTCACTACTTTTTTTACTTCAGGGAAGTGTTCTTGAATTAAATGTTTAGTATTTATTCAGCTTGACTCCTTTGATTTTCTTCAGACTCCACTTACACGTATACTCAACCTTCTTTGCCTGTGTTCTATACCATTTTCTCTCAAATTCTTTTCATTAATTTATGCTGTTCTGTCATAACTTCTATACTTTTTATGCTGTTCTGTCACAGCTTCTATATTTTTAATTTCTTTTAGAAAATTTTATGCTAAGTTTTCATCTGCTTTTCTTATATGATTTTGTCATCTGTCAGCATTTTCTTCAGTTCACTTTCTTCTTCTTATTTTTTACCATCTTTTCAGGATGCCTAATTGCAACCCCTTTTTGTTGCTCATGTTTAAATGAGATGAGTTTCTGCACTGTTAAGAGAAGGTTCCATTTTAGGGGATGAGGATGGGCCAGGGTTGCTTTCCTAGCTTCACTGCTCAAGGACTCCATCCTCTGTTGTTAGACAAATTATTTTAAAAAAATGGCCTCTATGTATATCCACTTCTATAGTTTTGAGACTCTCTCTCTAGTTTCTGAACCTTTTTTTCCCTTATCCCTGTTCTTGCCCTACACAAATCAAATTTTATCTCCAATACGTTTTTCCTTAGGATGTGTCTGTCCTTTGTAAGAGTTTTTGTTGACTTTCCCTAAGATGTTTGAGGGCTTAGGATGGTCCAGTTCCTTGTGATCTTCTCAAGGTCCCTTAGTAGATCTGTGGCCTGTTTTATACTCTCTCCAAGCTGCAGCATGCAGAATCCTCGCACTTTTACAGGTTATTCTCAGAGGTATTTGCTAGAAGTCCTCTGAGTGGGGTCCTCTTCTTTTGAGTAAAGTATTTGCTTTGGGTATCAGGGGTCTTGGGACTCTTACGAACTCTTTTGGCTTTCCTTCACAACTTCCACATAGCTGCAATGCATGTCTGGGTCCTTTCTGTTATTGTGGTTTGAACACTCATTTTTATTCTGGGGCTAGCGGGAACACCTTAACATCCATTTTTTAATGAAAATGTCCCTGTGTGTGTCTCCTACTGCTATTCTAGGTTTGTCTGTTTTAATAAATAGATTTGAGAAGATTCAGATACTAGGTTGCTTTCAAGACCTTACCCCACCCAGGATCTTTTTTTTTTTGATGACACAAAGGATATGAGAGCATAACTTAATAACCTGATAGCATTTTTCCTTTTACTAGTGTTAACCAGTATAATCATCATACATAATTTGAAAAGTAAAAACGACATAAAACAAACAAAAATGCCTTTTTCTTATAATCACTTACGTTCTTCTTGGCCTTAATCTCTGATCACTATACGGAATCAATGCCACCAATTGGTTTTCTTGTCCTAAAAGTCAAAGAAGTAGGTTTAAAAATTTATTAACATGAAATTAAAAATATAGTGGCTCCTCATCAAGGTCTGGTTTGAAAAGACCAGAATGCTGTCTGGCTGTCATCTCATTCCTTTTGTAAACTGCTCCCAAAATCTTTAATAATTATCCAGTAGAAGCTGAGTTCCAAAGTAGGTAGTATGTTTTTATGTACCTAGATGTCTAGCTAATCGAAATAGTGTAAAGAATGAGGAAGAATAATTCTTTTACTGAAAAAAATCTAAAAAGTCTCAGCTTTCAGAAGATCTGAATTTACCAGGGCTTCCTTTAACCCCATGATTAAGACTCTGATTTGGTTATGTGGAAAAGAGTGGCAGAAAAATACTGCTTCCTCTGTGTCCTGTGTCCCTATAACTACAGAGCTTCCTACACTATCCCTCTTGAAAACCAAACGACACATACCAAGTCTCATGCTTCAAGAGCCCCAATGTAATGAGCCTTCCAGGACTTTTTCAGGCCACTCCCCTCTCTACATTAAGTCACTTCAAAATTCATCATTTATTTCTTTGGTTGAGCTATATCATATACTTTAATAGATATACGGATCTTTAAATGCCAATTTTCTAATCTTATTAGAACCTGGCTCTTTATGTTAACTGTTAGAGCACCAACATCAAATTCTCTTTTGAAGCTTTCCATAATGCTTCCATTACTCCTCTCTGCCCTCTCCACAATTCTTCCCTCACTTACATTACCCCCACCACACCCACATATAAATAGATACATACATATATCTATATCTATATATATATATAAAATGTATATATGATTCTGTGTGTTTATACATATCCCATCTTGTTTGGTGGTATTCATTTGGCTAAACTACAATCCTGGTTAAAACCAAGCCTTTAGCTACTATGCCTATATCCACACAGCTAAATGTGGATAGAGAAAAACATACAACTATGCTCACTGATCTCATTTTAGATCACTAATCTCAAGTGGCCCTTAATGATACCAATAATCATACTGTATTTCCCTAGTTCACACTCTCAATCTGACTCTCCAAGACCACAATTTCATAACTTCAACCTTCTTTTGAATCCTCCAAATCTTCTTCCCTCTCCTCACTCTTAGCTCCTGATGTGGCAAACAGAAGGGAACTTTCACAGGCTCCCACCACTTCCTCCACCCACCTACCTACTTCTGTGTCCACACACTCTACCTTCTCTGCTGTTACTAAGCGTAAACTGCAGGTCCTCTGTATGAGTAGCCCTCTGCAACTGTACACTAAATCTAATCATTCTCCCATCTCCTGCATTATCAGTGTTTTCTCTATGGATTATTCTCATCAGCATACAAACATATTATTCACTCCATCTTAAAAAAAATTCCTCTCCTTTTCTATACAGCAAAACTCCTCAAAAAAACTGTTCTTACTATATAACTTCTCTCCTATGTTCTCTTGATCTCACTCTATACAGTACATGATATACATGCTTATGCAGGCTACCAAAGCTGCTCTTTTAAATGTCTCCAGTGGGCCTCTACACCACCAAATCCAATGTCAGTTCTGTGAATAAACTGGGACCCCTCTCTCTGGTCTAAGAGGCGAATCTAGCAAGTGAGCTGCATAGGCTTAAAGTCAGTACAATAAAAACCCATGCTGTACTGTGAAGCAGCAGTGCAGGCCTCATAAACCCGTGTCTAAATGACCTTGCAACCCCTCATCTCGTGACTTAAGATGCCAGCAGGATGAATCAGCAACAGGAGGAGATAATGTGTACCTCGCTCTCACATTTCCCAAACACGTTTCTTAGATATTGAGGGAAAAAGTGACAACCCTGGTCCTTGCCTCCCTCCACACGTAGATAACACCAACATTCTAAGTCTTCTTTGACATATAACCAAAAGTTCTCGTTATTCTTGAAGTATATGATTATTAGTTAGACATCTAAGCCCTTTCCTACATATATACTGCTTTGTTAAAAGGTATGCAAACTACACTCAGACCTGTAGACCTTGGAGCAGTTCCTCAGAATACTGTGTTGGACTATTTCCTGGGATTTGAATTCCTCATCTTGATTAACAAACTCCTTACCCAGACTCTATTTCGGTCAACAGTTCTCAGTCCTTACATTACTTGATCTACCAGTAGCATCCAACATAGTTGATCACTCTTTCCTCCTTGGTACACTTTCTACATTTATCTTCCAGGACACCACAGACACAGGGATTTCCTCCTTCTACTCTAGGTGCTCTTTTTCAAACTTAGTACTCTCATCCAACTCAGCTTTAAGTATCATCTATATACTCATGACTCCAGCCTAGGCCTTGCACTTGAATTCTGGGCCCTTATTATAACTAACTGCCTAACGAACATATCCACACAGATGTCAAATATGTATCTCCAAATGTACAAATCTAAAATTGAGCTCCTGATCTTTCCCCTGACATACACACTCAAATCTTTTCTTCATCCTAATAAATGGCTACTCCATTCTTCCAGTTACTCAGACAAAAATACCTTTGGAGTCATCCTTGATTTCCTACAAGCCACAATCCACTTCTACCTGCCAAAAAAGCCTATTGGCCACACCTCAAAAATATATCCAGGTTGCTAAAATGGTACTCCCCGCCCCCACCCTGAGCCTAGTGCATTAATCTCTTCAACTACAATAATCCTTTTAGTCTCAAACAGCTACTACCCCTGCAAAGATAAAACCATCACAAAGGCCAACTCAAATATAAATATAAACTTCCTCAACCCATGGCATCTCTCAGAGACTCTGGCATACCTTATACAGTCACTTTGTCCTTCCCTCAGGTTCTCTCCAGGGTCATATATCAACTTCAGTCAAGCAGAAAATAAGAGTAGCACAAGGTATTTTTATTATTTCTATTGTTGTCACTACTACTAAAGCAGCCTACAAACAGCACATGGAGATTATTCCCTTCTAGCTTCCCCTATGATATGCCACAAACTGATTTTTTTTTTCCTATTTGGCTCATCATCATATACCATCTCTCTTCATGTAGTTCCTCTTAAAAATAACTAATTTGGGCATGATCAGCTTATTATTGTTCTTTAGATAATGAATTAAAAATATTAAGTCATCAAATTGCTCCTAATACTCAATATACCAAAGCAATTGTGATATGACTTCTATTGATGCCAAAAGGGACTAGAAGTTTTCAGTCAAGAGATAGTGCATATCTGCTATAACGGCAGGTGGGAAAGAAAAAATACTGGAGGTAGAGGGATGGTTTTCACTACTGCTTTAGGAATCTTAATTAACATTTTTATGTTTGTTTCTTTGTGGCCTTTTGCCTGAAGATAAGTGATACAAAGGTTTAACTTTTATTCTAAGTCTTTTAAAACACCCAGGGGTGGTTGTGCTCAGACTCACGGGTTTTATAACAGTTGTACAAATGCCTAGAATCATTCTTGAAAGGAAAAGCAATGCAATAACACATACCCCTAGGAATTCTTCCTGTTCCTTGACAAGTGGGGCAAGTGACACTATCTCTTCCTGTAAATTCCACATATGGAAACTGAGAGACATCTCCATTTCTTCCATCTTCATTATGGACTTCACTATTAACCAATCCATTCCTCATATTTTCAGTTGATGTGACTCCATCATAAGCCTCTTCTTTATTTGAATGTAAAGTCAAATGAGAAAAAGACTTTCCCATATCTAAAGAAAGAGAAAAATCTTACAGTAAACTTCAGGAAAAAAGTATACTAGAGAACATCATGGGATATTTACATGAATCTAATTAATTAACAACAAACTTTAAGGGAATGTTCAAACTACTTTTTGGATTAGAATTATACTCAATCAAAGTAATGCCTAAAACAAGGGAGCCATTTACCAGAATCCAAAAGTGTTTCTCTAACAAAATATTACGAAAATATATCATGTTAGACTTTTGATGAGAATGGGCTTTCAAACAACATTAAAATTTGACAGAAGTTTACACTTTCTATAGTTCTCTGAAAAGAAACAAGTGGGCTTCACTTTTCTTAGAATAAAACAAAAACACATTCTACCTTTAAACCAGTTAGCACAGAAGGCAAAAGTTACTTTGGGCAAATTACACCTAGGTATTATACGTATTACCAGGTAAACTCAAAGTAGTATTTTTCAGCCTTTCAAAATGCAAGCCCCTGTGTGGTAAATAAAATCCACAATCCTTCTCATCCTCACATTTCTTGCTTTAAATATTTAACTACTTGCAACAAAAACAACCTAAAAACCAGATCCTGCAGATCCTTCTTTCATTCAACAGCCAGTAGAGTTAAAATTATGACATTAATATCCAAAATACTGAATAAAAATCACCAATACAAAGCAGCAAAATCTGGAACATTAATTTCAAAACTTTAGGATGACAGTATCAAAAACTAACATAGGAAAATTAAATATAAATTTAAAGCCAAGTAAGAATAAGTAACTAGTACTTATACCTATATAAAAATAACCTCCACAAGTCAGTAATGCAATAACACTGCAGTTAAGGTCATACAATTTTAAGGATGAAAAGAACTTAAAATCGATATAATCCAATCTGCTGGTATTCTGAGGGAAAACTAATAGAGGGAAAGCAGAAATTAAAACTAACCTATTTCTTCTCCTTCTGAATTTGACCATATACCTTTTACCAGTTCCTAAAAATAGATTATAGACATTCATACAAAGAGGTAAATGTTTCTTTTAAAAATTCTCGCTGATGTGAATAAGGAAAGCTGACATTTAAAATAATTCAATTTATCCTGTAGGATGAAGAAAAGTTCTTTTAAAATTGGCACGCCATCCATATGTGGGAGTGACTCAAACATAGTGTGAACAGCAGGATTAAAAACACTATGCAACTGGTAGGCAAACTTAAAATTGCGGAATGATGAATAAAGATGCTTATTTCCACTATTTAAAAAATCTATGTACACATTGTCCGTGTAAGTTCAAAAACATAAATGATTTATGATTTCTACAAATGTATTATCTTCCCTTGATTTGTCTCAGTGACATTAAATCTAAGCCAAACCAATACTTGCCAGTCACAGGTGGTTCAGGAGTGAATTAACATCACTGTCTCCTGGCTGTGACCTTGGGCCCTACGTGGAGTACTGGATGAGCTGGGATCTGTGGGCCTCAGAGGCACCCTTTCTGGGATCTCTGCTAACACAACAGGAGTGTAAGGTGCATCCCACAGGAATGCCTTAGCGGGGGTAGACAGAAAGCAAAAGCAAGTGGTTCTCAGTCTGGGCCTGTTTTCTATCAATATCTAACAGTTGCCTTGATGGAGTCTGTCTCTGACAGGTGTTTGTTTCATCAACACTGTGGACAAGCGCCAGACTTTGTCACCGACTGGGCATCCCTGCCTTCTCTAATGGATTTTCCTCACAGCACTGATAAAGTTAACCACTTTTATTCCTGGAGACTCGCTGGTTTATAAAATGGTGCCAGGGCCCCTTTCGTTCCCCGTGCTCAACGTTTTCATCGCAATCTCTTAATTTACTGGAAACAAATACGGATCTCAGACTCAGTATGGAAAGGAAAGGAAAGTACAGCACTCCATCCAATTTAAACGGGTGATCTTCTGTGATAAAGAAGGAAGGTAGCGCCTTCAATCAACTACGTAAACAAAACCCGACACACAGCCTCCTCTGGAAAGGTTAAAGATAAGATCCAGGCAACCACGCAAGAAAACTCAAGAATAGCAAAAACAAGGGGCCACCTGGCCGCACAAGATGTGGGGGCCTGGAATCAATACCGTGCCGCTGGAGCCGCTTGGCAGGAGGCTGGGTCCCCGTAGGAGGAGGTGACACAACTCCATCACCCAGCTCTGAGCACCTCCCCAGTCGCCCAGTGGGCCCAGCTCCCCGGCGCCCTCCCCTCCTCCACCCTCTCGTCCGGCTCGGCTCTTCCCAGGGCGCGCCGCTCGGGCCCGTTCCGGAACGGGACTTAGGGGTTGAGCGTCCGGGGTCGCTCACCGGCACGTGGGGCGCTGCGCAGTCCCGAGCTGCTGCGACGCGGGCAGGCCCGAGACAGAGTCACGGAGTCCGCAGTCCCGGGTGCTGAAGCCGGAGCGACGGGCCTGCAGCGCCCGGCCGCCGCGGAGTCTGGACGGGGGAGGGGCCGGACGACGACGACATCAGCTGAGGCCCGGCGCTGCTGCAACCTGCGCCCGCACCTGCGCAGAAAGCTCCCAAAGGAGGCGTATAGCCCGGGAGAGTGCAAGACGCATGCGTCTTTCCTCCAGCTTCGTAAAGCCCGAAAGCGCAGCTGCTGTGACTGCGCGCTATCGCGGTTTCGTTGCCTTGGTCTCCCCAGACTTAAAGGTAAAAATTGGTCGCCCTGACCCTGGAAAATTTTAAAATAATAGTACCTCCTCCATTTTTTTTCCCCTGTCAGGCCATTTCCTTTTGCAAAAGGGAAAAATGTTCGCTCTCTGCCTCACCCCTCAGCTGAGCAGCTTTCTAGTCCACGCTGTGCGAGTCGTCCCTGACACTAGCGAGGCCAGGAGTGGGATAAACTGGGAGGTAGACACACATCTGGCAGCCGAAGAGTCACATCTATTTTAATTTAGAACCTCTTGCCCAGTAGAAGGGAACTGGAAGCGGGCAGGAACTCTGTTTTTGTTTGGGTTGTGGTTTGCGTGGTTTTACTTTTGTTTTTGCACATGCTGTCTTCCCCCCCGCCCCCGTGACTCAGTGGTTAGTTACAGGAGTGTGAGATCCCAGCTCAAATCCCAGTGCTTCGACTCATCGCTGTGACGCGGAGCTACACTTCCCGACGTCTCCAAGGCGAAGTTATCTCAGTTAGAAAATGAGAATAACAATACAGTGTTGTTTTGAGGGTTAAATGAGATACAGCGAATAACTGTCCAGTACAGACTAGACTCATTGTCTGCAGAGTTTAACATTTAATGAATGGTAGCTATTGTTATAATCATTGTCACAAGATAGAAAGTAACCAAGGAAGGAAGTGATAGTAATTTATTTCTCTGTTCTGACAGGATCGGTGTGTTTGGCTAATGGAATACGAAGATATGTAAAAGTAAGAAGTGCAAGCCAAAATAATATACAATTTAATATTTAAAATTATTATATCCACGTGTGAGATAATGAGCCTTTTCACACAATTTGGCTAAGATATAAACTCATAAATTTTCTGGCAGTTAGGCAATATGTATCAAGAGTATTAAAAATTTAAATTTTCACATCCTTTAGCCCAGCAATCCCACTCTTTGGAATTTATCCTAAACCTAATGAGAACGCTAAAAAGATTTATGTACAAAGTGTGTTCATTTAACTTAAATGTCCAAAAAAAAAGGGACATTGATTAAATCATCTTCTAAGTCCCTTTTTAAAGCCCATGTCTTCCAATGGGACATTGATTCAATTGTTTCAACCCCTCTTATTTAGCTCATGTCTTCCAAAGATGGGGGGAAAGGTGGTCATTCTCCACCACCATTGTCTGAAATTTCAAAATAAGTAGCTTGGCTAAAGCAAATCAGAATCCTGGGAACCTCCGTCTCAAGTGGAAAAAAAGGAGACATAAAACAATATTTTGTATACATTTTCAAAGGGTTCACAGATTTCCTTGAAGTCTGTCCACGAACACCAGATTAAAAGCCCTGGCTGTAAAGTAGCTAAGGATTAATGTGGCAGGAAAATGGATTATAAGACCCAATTAGATAAAAATGGCTGTATTTAGACCTCAGTCATTACAACAATGGTGTTATATTTGCTAGCCATTATTTCTTCTCTTTTTCAAAAATGGCTTTGGGAAAGAATAATTATGAATTAGAGATACACAGGCAGGGTTCAATTGTGGTATATGAATATTAGGTGACTCCACATTTCTTTTCAGAAAACCCTGAACAGATTCATTCCCTTCTTATAGTTTTTCTATTTCCTCTGTTAAAGAAGTATTATCATTGTTTAAATTGCAGTTTAACATTTAAAGGAGTGAGTTTTAATTTTTATTTATGAAATGGGGCATAGCTTGGACACCTTTGATTCTGGCTTTAGGGGTTCTTCAAAGTTGCCTCAGTGGCCACCACGGTGAGGAGGGGTGGGAAAGTGTCTAACTAGAGTCAGTCTTTTATGGAATGTCATTTAAAAAATTCTAGTGCCCTAATCATATAAGTGATCTTCTAAATATAATACAATAAATTTAAACTCTGAGCAAATTAATAAACATCAAACTAATTGAAATTTTACAGTTTAAGTCTTAAGGGAGCACCTATATAGAGAGAGCTCATCGCTTCCACACCTAGTATCCCCCAAGCTCAAAGTAATGTTTTTAAAAATCTAGTTAGAGCCTGTAATTAAATAAATCTGTTCTTTCTCATTACATATTCAATCTGAGATAGGAATTGGAAGTAGATGAGAAACTGAAGATAACTGAGTGGAAAAAACAAGTGTAATGAAAATTAAAGTTTTGAGTTAGCACAAAAATCTCAGTAGGCGTTAAGATGAGAAGTAAATGGTATTCTTTTTTCCCTTAAGCTAAAACTTTTTAACTATATGCAATCAAAAAATCCTAGGAACTCTATTGGTGTTTTGTGTTATTGTAGGGCAGTGTTGTCTAAAAGAACACATCCTAGTCACACGTGGCTGTTGAGCACTTGAAATGTGGCCACTCTGAATTAGATTGTGCAAATTTTTGACTTCATATAAAAACAAAACTATCTCTAATTTTTTATCTTGATTATATGTTGAAATAATAACACTTTGGACATATTGAGTTATTAAAATTAATTTCACCCATTTCTTTTTAGTTTTTCTAACATAGCTACTAGAAAATCAATCCTAGGGGGCTGACCCTGTCGCCGAGTGGTTAAGTTCTCCAGCTCCCACTTCGGTGGCCCAGGGTTTCGACAGTTTGGATCCTGGGCGTGGACATGGCACTGCTCATCAGACCATGTTGAGGTGGCGTCCCACAGGCCACACCTAGAAGGACCCACAACTAAAATCTACAAATATGTACTGGGGGGATTTGGGGAGAAAAAGTGAAAAAAAAAAAGCAAAAAAAAAAAAAGAAAGTCAATCTTAAAAATATTTATTTCTTCATATTGCTTAAAATGTGAGGTAGATAGATAAATCAACAAAAACAATGAAATATGATAAGGTATACAAATGATAGAAGTATGCATAGAAGAATGCTTTCTAACTGGGGCTAAAAGATTGGTGCATATTCCCTTGAGAGGGTGAGGAATGTATAGGAGGTTTTTTTTTTTATTTCTTTGACGTTTTATTGGAATATAATTGGCATACCATTAACTTTACATGTTTAAAGTGTACAATTTGAGAAGTTTGAACATAATATACTTGGAAAACCATAACCATAATCAAAATAATGAACTCAGAAAAATTGCCTCGTGTCCCTTTGTAACCCCACTCTTGCTACTCCTCCACTATTATACTTTCTGTCATTGTATATTAGCTTGCATCTTCTAGAATTTTACCTTAGTGGACTGAAACATTATGTACTCTTCTTTGTCTGGATTTTGTCATTCAATCTACTTATTTTGAGATTCATCCAACTTGTTGCAAGTACTGATACTCCATCCCTTATTATTGCTGAGGACTATTCCCTTATAAAGATATGCCACAATTTCTTTGTCAGTTCAACTGTTGATGAATATTTGGGTTAAAATTTCAACTTTCTGGCTGTTACAGGCAAAATTGCTGTGAACATTCATGTACAAGTCTTTCCAAGAAATGTTGCTTGCATCTTTGGAGTATATTCCTAGGAATAGAATGGCTATGCTAAGTATATGTTTAAAGTTTTAAGAAACTGCTAAACTATTTTCCAAAGTGGCTGTATCATTTTACATTCCCACTAGCAGTGTTTGGAGTTTCTGTTGATCCTCACTTTTGGTAATACTTGGTATGGTTATTCTTTTTAATTTTACCCATCGTAATAGGTGAGTAGTAGTTTCTTATGGTTTTAATTTGCATTTCCCTAATGGTTGTTGATGTTTAATATCTTTTTAAGCACTTATTTTACAAAATACCTGACTGGTGCTCCTCAAAACTGTGAAAGTCTTCGAAAACTGTGGAAATCTGAAACTCACAGCTAAGGGGGCCCTAAGGAGACAAGACAACTAAATGTAATGTTGCATCCTAGATCAGATGCTGAAGCAGAAAAAGTACCTTAGGTAAACACTAAGGGAATCAGAATAAAGTATGGACAATGTATCAATACCGGTTCATTAATTGTAACAAATGCACCATGCTTATGTAGTCTGTTAATAACTGGGGAAACTGGGTATAGGGTACATGGGAATACTCTGAACTGTCTTCTTACTAACTTAGGGTAGGAAAAGATTCATTAAACAGGACTCAAAAAATACTAACTACAAAAGGAAAATATTAATGTATCGGTTGGTCTTTATCAAAATTAAGAATTTCTGCTTATCAAACACACCATAAATAGGCAAGTTACAGACTGGGAAAATATAATGCAGCTATCTGATAAAAGACATGTTCAGAATATGTAGAAACTTTTACAGATCAACAGTGAAAAGAGAAACAATCCAATTAAAAAATATATGGAAGACATGGCAGACACCTGCAAAAGAATATATAGGAATAGACGATTAGAAAATGAAAAGGAATGAACATCATTAGTTATTAGAAAATATAAATTAAAAATACAACGATACACCATTCCCATCCACTGGAAGGGCTAAAATGAAAAACAAAAGCAAAATAAAAAACTTCACAATACCAAATGTGTCAATATTGGTTTGTTCCTTGGAACAAAGTTACCATACTAATGTAAGCTGTTAATATTGTGGAAACTGGGATATGTAGGAACTCTGTTGATGAGCATGTGGAGCAACTAAAGTGCTCTTAAGTTGGTAGAGGGAATGTGAAAATAAATTCTTTGGTGAACTACATGGCAGTTTCTTATAAAGTTAAACCCACATCTGTCCTATGACCTGGCTACCTACGTGGACATCAAACATATGCCTACAAAAAGAATTGTACAGGAATATTCATGGCGCTTTATTTTTACTAGACCAAAACTTGAAGAAAAAACTCGACAAATATCCATCAACAGGGTAAACCAAATGATGTAAATTTGTACATTCATATAACAGAATACTACTCAGCAATAAAAAGGAGCAAACTGCTGATACAAGCAACATGGATGAATCTCAAGGATATTTTGTAGTACAAAAGAATCTAGATACAAAAATAATGCATACAGTGTGATTCCATTTACATGAATTCCAAGGAAAGGCAAAACTAATGTATGGGTACAGAAATTAGAAAGTGGTTGCCTCAAGTAGAGGTAGAAATGGACAGGAAAAGAGGCATGAAGGAACTTTCTGGGGTTATATAAATGTTCTTTATCTTATTTTTGATGATAGTTAAAGGGTTGCATGCAACTGCCCAAACTCATTGAACTGAACAGTTAAGATCTTCATTTTATTATACGTAAATTATACTTCAATAAAAAATTAAAAATTCATACTTAATAAAAAGTATTGGGTGAACTTTTCTTTTCACATGACATCGTCTTTCAGCCTGAAGGTTCCTATTTGTCTTGGCTTTTCATTACTGAGGCTCACTACTTCATACTTTTTTCTCTAAAACAATAAGGTCATAAATCCAATTCATTAGTTTGGGGCCCTATTTGTTGTTGGTATTCTATAATTCCCTTTAATATTCAGAGTTGGGCTCTAACTTCCTATTGCATAAAAGGTTTGCCTTTGTCTGGCCTGTGTTGACCAGGCTTTGCTTTGTTTTCTTATCTCTGTTGCCCAAACTGTTTTCATGGATTTTGAACTTATTGCCTCTTCTGACCTTTAGTATCTACTTGAACTTTAAAGTCCATTCTTGTGTCTGTGTATCTTTCTCATTCATTGCAATATCTCCACAATGCTGCTCCTGTCAACGAAAATAATCCATAACCAATCTATAAATGAAAATTTGGGTGAGTTTATTGTGAGCTGAAATCTGAGGACCATGGCCCGGGGCCTTTCTTCCCGAAGGAAGAAAGGGCACCAAAGAAGTGAGGTATACAGAGTGGTTATATACCCCCAAACAGAACGTTTTACATATGATTGAAATGTCTCTCCCACAATAGTCACAAGATTGCCCTGTCAGCACAGCGCTTGATGGACACAGCAGGTAGTGGGTCTGCTATCTTGGTGGGCATAGCAGGAGGCAAGTCTATTGTCTCGAGCTGGGCAGTCATAGGTGAGCGCAGCAATCAGTTTCTAGCCTAAGGAAAGATGCTTAGTCCTTAAGGAGATGCCAATGTTGGGAGGGGGAGGGAAGTTTCACCTTTATCTCAAGGGCCTTTGTTCTTGCCATAGGGAATATCTAAAGCAGATATACAATGCATGCTCAACAGCCTTGGTCAGCCCCTTTTGGAAACACAAGGTCAGGCCGAATTAGGTTTACACAAAATGGCTTCCTCATATACTCCAATATATCCTATCACTTGCCATTTTTATTTGTCATTCCATAAAATAGAAGAATGATATGTTGGCTTTGAAATAAATGTTAGTATTGCACACTATAAAGTTGAAATAAATTACATTCATGAAAAGTAAATTAAAGTAATGAGGGTGAGTAATAAGCAGGAATTGATGCCTTGACTCTGTATTTGAATAGATGCATTTTTCTCCTATACATCTGGTCTGATCCAATCATAAATAATTTGGATGAAGCTTTTAAATTCAATACATATAGTAAGTGTCATGAAAATCATTGTATATTTTATATCTTAAATTCTTTCACATTTACTATTAGTTGTTTTCTGATTTATTTTTAAGATCTTGTTAGAGACTGAGAAAATAGGCGTATGTGGATACCCAGAATTTTGAAACAGATGATAGATACAGATTGAATCCTACAAACCAAGAAGCACAATTGACAGTAGCTTTAAAGAGCTGCTATCAGATGATAATAGCAACATGCCATTTGCACTTTAATCTGGAGAAGGAGTTAGAGAATGTTGTCAGATAGTAGAAAAAAGAAAGGAGGGTTGTGTCCTGCAGAGCTGGCTGATTAATTCCACACAAATGTGCCCTTTTTTTGGGTCACATTTGTTGCAGCTTTTAACCCCTCAGCGTCTGACCCAGGGCATGTGGGTTTGAGTGTTTGCTAGAATGGCTGTTTAACAGGATAACTGATACCTTCTGCAAGGGAATCCAAGTGCAAACACTGCCAGGACTCTGCAGAGTCCTTGCTCTTCTGCCTTTCCTGTCTTGTTCTTCCTGCTGCTGTGGTTTCATTTCTGCTCTGCTTTCTGCTTGGGATGTACTCACCACCTTCCAATCACAGTTTCATATGTTTTTACTGCTTAATCATTGTTTCCCAGCTAATGTTAAATTTTAGTAGATCATCAGTGCCTTACTTTTATTATCCTTATTTTTAAGAATTAATGATCTACCTGGAAGTGCTTCCCCCCACTCTTGCTTTTGTAGATTTACTTGAACTTTTTCCTCAATGTAATCAGTCCTATGACATTTGCCAGCCTCTTTTCATTGAAGTATTTTGGAGAGCTCATAGAATACTTGGCAGCAATACTTTGAGTCACAAATACAAAAGTAAGCAACACACAGGGAACATTTGAACAGGCTTTGGCACTGCTTACGTAAACCAATTGAAAGACACAATCTGCTGCTTGAATCTAGTACCTGATGACTGCTGGAAAATTACAGAGCCTCACTTCTAATCTTGACATTCCTGTAAGGCTTTAGTTTCACAAGAGATCAGACATGCATATATAATAAGCAGAACACCCAAACAAAAATAAGCCTGTTAAAACAATTATTTGTGAGAAGGTACTACGTATTCTGTTTTTCCTACTCTTAGCACCAGAACTTGGCTAGAGTAATTACATAGAGGTCATTGTTGCAAATATGTCTGGGAGAATTCTTTTATTGGGATTCTAAGAAGACTTTATGTTTAGAATCACTGAACTCACCATGGAATGAGAACTATATAAACTTTACTGTGCAATCAACTGGGAATATAATTACATGCAACAGACAGTAGGTTTCCATATTCCTTTTTCACTAAGAAATTGCCATAAAAGTTGCCCTGTGTATGTAAGGACATCACCTTCTTTTTAATCAAGTCTAGGTTCATTTCTTATGATTTCCAAATATGGTAGATATTCTGTTGTGTCTCAATGCTTATATCCTCTGTTGATTTTGTAAATTTTTCTAATTCTTATTCCAAGTCTTCAAAGTTTGTTTTGTGTTGTCTTAGTTATATTACTTAAAAGGTTGACATCTTTCTTATATTTTTTATAAAATTCATAGTGTCAGTTTTATATTTCCAGATACAGCTTATTTTTCTTTTTAGAGAAAATGTGTTATACTTATCTCTTTTTCTTTTATAGTGTCTGTGTTCTCTGGGTGGCTGCCTAAGTGGTTTACTCTTAAGAAGGTACAGAATTCTACTGATTTTGAAGAAAAGAATCCAGTTTTTAAAAAGTAGAAATATACTGACCATGCCTTTTGTGTAAATAGGCCCTGAAGTATTACTTGTAAACTGTTTTATGCTGATATTATGCAGATTATCTACAAATAATTTTGAACATTGTTATACATATTATTGAACCTCAGTGTTTTTGTCTATAGTATATGAAAACAGGTAGCTTAAATATAGTCTTAATAACAACAACAACAAAAATACTGAAGGATTTCTTTTTAAATATTAAAGACTCAGGTACCAAGAGATGATACGGTTTATAATAATTGACTGCATACTTAATTATATAATTTTTACAGTGAAGATGACTTTTTCCTCTTGTCACAAATCATTCTAAAGTTCCACTGACCTGTTTTCTATACTGGAACCTCACATAGTACCTAGATGAGAAATTACAATACTTTCAACTATTCTCCCAATTGATATTTTTTTCACGTAATAATAAAAATTAATTTCATTTTGACAGATTACCTCAGGAAGGAATCTTTGATCATATTGGTGGTTGTAGACCTATGAAATTGTTAACAAGATATACAAGTAGCCTAGACATCTCTCAGGTGTGGCAAACAGGCACACCATGTATTTTTCCAAAGTGAAAATATAGCCTGTGAGAATACTTCTCTGCCTGTTTTCTAAATTAAAATGTTTGAATTCAAAATTTATTCATGTATTTCTAAGTTATGTGGATGTTCTCATTTTGTTACAGTGTTTCATTCACCTTTTAAAATTTTTTTACAGGTTTAAGTCAGAAGGTAACTATCTTGTATAAGTGCAAAAGGCAAGGGACCTAAAATTCATGTTCATCTTTCATGTTCATATTTCATCAGGAAATATGAAAGTAATTTTATCCCAGACCACATTGCCAGAAATTTCATAGGTGAACAATAAGTAGTTGTTGAATGAGTAAATGAATATCAAAGAAGGGAAAATACTTTACTATCATTTGAACCATATAATACTTTATCCAGTTAAATGGTGCTAAAGCCTGAGATACAGGAAACTGACCAACCAGCTCCACTCATCATTATTTAGTCTTTCATTATTATTAATTATCCCCATTTGTGTTGGCTCATTTGTTGTCTACTCCCTCTCCACCATTATCAATTTTGCCTCCCCCCAAAATAAATTTTTTACTACATTGAGTTCTTGTAAGCATTTGAACTTCTTTATAAGACTCATGAAGTATACCTAAAAAACAAAGGAAGTAATGAACCAATTATAACCTATGGAATGATAATAAGGACCTTGAGGGTGTTATGCTAAGTGAAATAAGTCAGATGGAGAAAGACAAATACTGTATGACTTCACTCGTATGTGGAAGATAAAAAAACAAACACACACATAGATACAAAGAACAGATTGGTGGTCATGGGCGGGTAAGGAGGTAGGAAGGAGGACAAAAGGGGTAAAGGGGCATATATGTATGATGACAAATGGAAACTAGACTTTGGGTGGCAGACATGATGCAGTCTATACAGAAGTCGAAATATAATGATGTACACCTGAAATTTACATAATGTTCTAAATCATTGTAACCTCAATAAACAAAAGACCTATTATATAATAGCATGCTAATTAGTGGCCACTCAGGAGGACACTCATTAAAGTGGACCACATGGTCTGACTATTGTGCTATACTCATAGATGGTGCCTGTACTACAGAGGCAAAGAAAAGGAGTACTATCTTTTCCTCCTTATTTGGAACACCCCAAATCTGGTAAACATTTTTCCTCCTCCGTTTTCCTCTGCCTCCCAGTAGAAAAGCAGTTGTTTATTACAGGAACATTGATTTTAAGATTAAAAATTCATGTAATTGTAATTTAAATTTCTTAGTTTTCTACTTCTCTCCTTAATCATGTACTTCCACCCTGCAAGCCTCTTCTCTCTAAAGCCTCATCTTGTTCTATAGCTCACCGACTATAAATCAACATGTTTATATGGGCTGAACTGAAGCTTTCTCTTAAAACATTTAAATTTACATTCACATGTTAATTTACATCAAAAAATTAAAAATTTACATTAACAAAACTCAACATTTTGGTGCAGTAGAAATCCTTTGAAAGTATCCTCCTTGCACTGACTTGCCTTGGATATTTGCAAACACTGTAATCAGCAGTAATGATAGTATAGCAAAATAATATTTCCTTCTTAATATTAACATCAGTATGAAATAAAATTTGTATTGCTGTTAAATAAAACCTATACAGAGTCAGTGATAAATAATTTTATTAGGAAAGTGCAAAGTAGTATACACGTGAAATACTTATGGTGGCATCTTGATATATGTGTTTTACCTTTGAGGAGAGAAATGGAACACCTGGTAACGGCAAAGCATCAGAGTCCTAATATGACATTGCATACTTGAAACAGATATACTCACCGTTTGTCACATAATATGGGTGTTCTAATGTGAACAAGTGTAGGAGTCATTGATGGTAGTTCTAGAGAGAAATTTCCTTTAACAGGATCATAATTCTGCAGAGGAGCACTATTCATGTTGTTTTACAGTTCTATCTGAGCTTTCCCCATGGATTTGATTGACCTGTCAAATTTAGTTTTCTAATGTTCTCTAAAAGGGAAGAGTGTATGTTGTTTCACCACAGCTGCTGTACCCGCTTAGATGTATGATACTTTTGTTATATAAAGTAATAAGATATATTGCAGTTTAGTGAGTGTTGTTTTTTGAGTTAGGAGAGCACAGGCTAATTACATAGAATTGAACCACACTCAGTTGAATAGGTTGGTTTAATTCCTGGAACCAGTACTGGTAAATCTGCTGGGAAGACCCACCAAAATTATTTCATCAATTATAGAATTGCATATGATATAATGAAGACCATAATAGACTCCAGATTTAGAGGATGTTGTAACTTAATTAACAAGCAGTGTGGTTAAAGTCATTTTCAAATAAATAATACTATTGATTCAATGTCAGTAGCACATGTACTCATAGTGGTTCTTCCTGATATAGGGACCATTTACATTAATTCAGTGTCTCTCTTTTTCTTTCCCTCTCTGCCTCTCTCTTTCTTACACACACATATTACAATACACACACAAACACAGACAGACAAACAAATACACAGTCTTAAGATTTAAGAGTTGTGAAAAAGACTGAAATTAACTGATGTACCAAATGAACCAAAGTCTTATTAGCATACTGCTCTTATCAACCAATTAATTCATCATCTATATTCTAAAAACTTTCCTGCCTTATTCTAAAAGCTAAATATTTCAATTTCAATGTCAGAATTTTTCATGTTCTAAGTAGTATCCACTTTTTGGCATGGATATTAAATGGTCTATTTATTTAAAAATCTATTAAATGATCAATACATTTTCATCATAACACTCAGATTAAAAGTATCGTGTTGCATTTAAAATGTCATGCAGAAAAAGAGTTGCTTTCATCAGCCTATAAGTGTTGTCACTTTAAGTTTACTTCAGAATATTGCGATTTTCTTACAATGACATGTTTATACGTGGGTATAGACTATGACTTGGTTATTTTGTTAATAAGGGGATTTATTATTAATTAATAATATTAAGAATTAATTATTGCTTCTTAGATTCAGTATAGTTTGAAAATAAGAAAAAACAAAAAGAGTGGCTATATTCATGCTTACAGCTTCTTTTATAGGGAGAAAACAGAGTGACTGGGAAGCACAAGGCTAAAGATTTAAATAAGAAGTGTCCAAATCTAGATTTGTGGGTATATGCATGTTTTTATGTGATCATGCATGTATTAATATATGAATGCATGTAGCCCAGCTTCCTCTTTAATAAAGTTGATGTTACACTTTAATGAGTGCATGCCTTTTAGGAGGATGGTATGGTAAGTATTTAGTCTCTAACATAACCATCATAATATTTTACTTTTCCTGTGTGGGTAATGTAGAAATATATTATGACATATGACTTTAGATTTAAATAAAATAACGTACTAAGATATCTTGTATTGTCTATGAAAGAAATAATTGCCCAATCAATGAAAGGATGAATGGCCTTTGAGCCCCTCCCCATTAGTCTGCAGTGAATCTATGAGGCTGATTTATTTTAATATCTTTGAGAATGGCCTCATTTTAGCATATTTTAGTTAATTATGGATATTTTACTTAATATGAATATGCATAATGAATTAATTAGTATTTGTTATCAATACTTTAATGCCTTTTCTCTTTTCTTCATTTATAATTCCTGTTTTAGACCTAATTTTTATCATGTTAATGAAAATTTGTTTTCCCAAATAATAGCTCTTTATGGTTTACTAATGACTGTAAGGATTGGATCAGCATATTGACCAGAGTCATAGAAATAGGGTCAATAATATGCTAGCATTCCTAGAGGAATGGGCACTTTGTGAATAGTTTTCTTCTGAAAACAAATTAGAACCTAGAGATATAGTTTATAAATTTGTTCTTGGTACAATGGCCAACAGAGGAATTTCTTACCATGCTTGAGTAATCTTTTTCCAGACTTTGCTACCCCCACAGACCCCAATTAATTTATCTGATGCAGAGCTTCTAGATGATGCTTTCCCATAGAGCTTTCTGCAGTGAAGGAAATGTCCTTTATCTGCACTATAAATCTAATCTGACAGCTATTAGCTACATGTGGTATAGGACACTTAAAATGTGGCTAGTGAGACAGTGGAACTAAATTTTAAATTTTCTTTAGTTCTAAAACTAAATTTTAACTTATTTAAATAGTCACATGTGGCTAGTGACTCCGGTATTGGACAGCACAGCAGCACTTATTCTTTTTTGTGGTGTTCATTAGAGGAACTGTTTATAATAATTACGTTTTGATTCTCACTCTGATAAGTTGTGTTATTGAGGTTCATTGGGTTGCAAGCAACACAAGTCAACTTTGACTAACTTAAATTAAGAAGATTTTTTTGAAGGGTATTGACGTTTACTCATGGATTAAAATATGAGTTGCTCAATGAAGCTTCAGAAAGGCAGCTCCAAGGACCTCAGTATCGGGAGGCTGAGACTTTTTAAGTGGCTGCCATTAAAGTGACTAAGCTTTAATAATCGTCCAAAAAGAATCTTATTACCTTCATGGATCAAATGTCTCTAATTGGATCATTATCCTGTGACGAGGTGGAGGTGGATAGGAAATGATTTTAGTACTAAAGCCCCTGAAAGGATCAGTGTGAGTTGGGTAGTCACTCCAGCTTATGTCCAGCACAGATACTAATTTAGATTAATATTTAGGAGGTTAGCGTGACCTATAAAAGGAAAATATTTACAAAAGATAGTTAAAATATAGTGTCAGGAATTTCCTAAAATTTTCCGTTGCTACTCAGTGTGTTCTGTGGTCTATAAGCGTCAGCATTACTAGAACTTGTTAGAAATGCAACTTTTTGAATCTCAGACTGCAATCTAGACCTACTGAGTCAAAAGGTACATTTTAACACATTGTTTTAAATTATTTGTATGTACATTTAAGCTTGAGAAGACCACATAAAATTTCTCTGTCAGCATAATGATAGTTTTCACATGATAATTTTTTTTAAAGGTTTTATTTTCCCTTTTTCTCCCCAAAGCCCCCCATTACATAGTTGTATATTTTTAGTTGCGGGTCCTGCTAGTTGTCCTATGTGGGACACCGCCTCAGCATGGCCTGATGAGTGGTGCCATGTCTGCGCCTAGGATCCAAACCAGCGAAACCCTGGGCCGCCGAAGCAGAGCACACAATCTTAACCACTTGGCCACGGGGCCAGCCCCCACATGATAATTTTTAATCACATTGTTACATAACTTGCATTTTTCCTTGTAATTATTTGACTGTGCAATAGAATTTAGTTTCTCAACCTAAAAATGTTAAATAATAACATACCCTTCAGTTTAGAATTTTAGTTAACCCATGGCATACCTATTTAACATCAAGTGGAGATGCAGGGTGGTCTAGAGCCCAGGAGAGAGATCAGAGCTAGCTATATTCATTGGGTTGTTGTGGCAGACATACACTAGAGTAGCCTGCAGTGAGTCACGCACTCCCCTGGAGTGTAGGCAGAACCTGTGGCTTGTTTATGACAAATAGAATATGACAAAGGTGATGGAATGCAACTCCCATGATTATGTTATGTTATATAAGGCTGTCTTAGCTGACTGAAGAGATTCTCTTGCTGTCCTGGAATAAGCAAGGTCATGCTGTGAACTGCCTATGGCTAACAGCCACATGGCAGGCAACTGAAGGTGGCCTATAAGACCTGAGAACAGCCTCCATCCACAGCCAGTATGGAGCTGGGCCTTAAGTCATACAGGTGCAAGGAAATGAATTCTGTCAAAGACCTGGAGGAATTTTAGAAGCAAATACTTTCCTTTTTTTTTTTTCCGAGGAAGATTAGCCCTGAGCTGACTACTGCCAGTCTTCCTCTTTTTCCTGAGGAAGCCTGGCCCTGAGCTAACATCGTGCCCATCTTCCTCTACTTTATATGTGGGACGCCTAACACAGCATGGCGTGCCAAGCGGTGCCATGTCCACACCCGGGATCCGAACCGGCGAACCCCGGCCGCCAAGAAGCGGAACGTGCAAACTTAACCGCTGCGCCACCGGGCCAGCCCCAGCAAATACTTTCCTAGTTGAGTTACAGCTCGAGAAAGCTGAGAACACAGCAAGCCTGGCAGACACGTTGATTGCAGCTTTGTGAGACTCTAAGCAGAAGACCCTGCTAAGCTACACTTGAACAGCTGACACACAGAAACTGCTAAGCTGCTAAGTTTGTGGCAATTTGTTATACAGCAATAGATAACTGACACAGTTGTCATCAACCGTGGATTGTATTTAGTACACAGAACTGGATGAAACCACTTAGGATATAATATCCAACAACTACCAATCCAACACTGGTTATAGATCACTTTTTAGGCTTTTTTTTTTTTTAATCTAACTGCTGCCTGTAAGCCTAAATCCAAATTTTCAGGAAAGAAAATCTTATTTGACAAGCTTAGGTGAAATGTCTACCCATGAACTGAGTAAATATAGCCAGGAAGAATTCAGGGTGCCTGGAATAAACTGTTGGCAAGGCCTTCCTCTGTGGGGTGGGGAAGAGGAGTGCCGTGATCAGAGAAGAAGCCGTGGGCTAGGGAAACACCCTCACATTTGTCTGCTATATCTGTCCACCCAGAAGTATGTAGAAAGATACTTTTTCATTTTTTTATTTCTTGGCTAATTCACTTAGGGTCTATACCAATTAGAATCGTAGATAGCAGTTTTTCTGCTACATGACATAATTTTTGAGGAAGTTAAATTCATAAAAACAAACCACATTTGTCATAGTACTACATATCTGGAGAGACTTTGCACTCATGTTTTTAAAATCTGTACGAGAGACCTGACATTTTCTGAGGTGGTATATTTTATTTTGCTTAAGTGTAAAAATAAAGTGTACATAGCCAGTGGGAGCTGGCCATGTTTCTTTCTTCTTGACCCATAAAATTATCAAGCTCCCTTAATAAAATACACGATCCTCCAAAATGGTGAACATTAATATGATGTAGTAACACTCTGAACTTCTAAAGAGGTCAAAGAACGGATAATCTATTTAGCAGGTCACAGCCCCATCTCTTTGAAGATTACCATGACTCTGTGTAAGGTTTACTAGCAAATGTCATTGGCTCTCTGCCCAAATCTCCTTCTATGAGCTTTTTTTCTTTTGCCCATAATCCAGGAAGGGGCAGATGTACATGTCCTTGCATCCTGGCCTCAGTGATACAGTCCAGAAGTATATTTGTGACTGTAGCTAGATCATTCCAGTTTTCTCTTGGGCCAGTGAGTGGTGGAAGGTTTGGGACTTGGAATAAGCGGTAACAGCTGATTTAGTTAGTTGTGGGTGCCAAGGTGGGATGCCGTAAGGACTTGGTGCTGAGGCGTTCCTTTCAGGATAACCTCACAGAATTGGATGCTGAAGAAAAGGATGCTTATGGAGAAGGCTGATGTACTGGTGACATGGAGGTGGTGGTGAAGCAGAGATCAAAATAGCTTTGTCTCAGAGAAAGGGAGCAGCTCTTGACCCAAGAAGAGAGTGGCAGAGGATGTATGGGTTGGTGGTCTAATAATCATTCTTCATTGTATGAAACACAAAGATCTTAAATAAGGGAGATTTCTTTTACTATAAACTGTCATATACCTTGCCTAATAGTTCAAAAATTCTTTTAGTTTCTTTTGGAATAAAGACGTTACATATAATGAACTAGGAGGATTATCTCAAATTTTGTCCACCTAGAAATTATTCAAAGTGGAAGCAGTACTTTAATTCATTTTTATAAATAGTTTTCTTTTTGTGTGTGAAATTACAATCAATTAATTATAATTTTAATTTTAAAATACTAAAGATAGTATGTGATAATTAATCCTAAAGATGAGTGTTTCAGCTTTTGTTTCTAGGTGCTCCGATTTCTGATACCTTTATAACTCTTCATTTTATCTTGCCATAGTTTTGAAATTTTTGAAATGAATAAAGAAGTCTTATAACCAGAAATATAAAATAATCATTAGTTTGAAATATTCCTGAACCGGGGAGAGACACCAGCAAAATGGCAGTATAGGAATTTCTAGCATCCAGCCTTTCCCAGAAACATCAATTTGAATAACTATCTATGCATAGAAATATCTTCACAAGAGCTAAGGATACCAGGTGTGAGGGATTTCTGGCCCCTGGCTCACCCAAGCACCTGCCAGCTCCAGGATGTTGAAGAGTGTCTGCACTGCCATGTTCGCTGCAGGATTATTCACAATAGCCAAGACGTAGAAACAACTTAAGTGTCCATCAGTGGATGAATGGATAAAGAAAATGTTGCAACAACATGGATGGACCTTGAGAGTGTTGTGCTAAGTGAAAAAAGCGGAGACAGAAAGACAAATACTGTATGTTCTCACTTGTATGTGGAATCTAGAAAAGCTGAACTCATAGAAATAGAGAGTAGAAGGGTGGTTGCCAGGGGTTGGAGGGGTGAGGGAGATGGGGAGATTTTGGTCAGTGGGTACGAACTTCCAGCTATGAGATAAATAAGTTCTGAGGATCTAAGATACAGCATGGTGGCTATAATGAACAGTACTATATTATGTGGCAACTAAAATGTGATAGTACTGGACAAAGCAAGAAACTTCTGGGTCATTCTCTCAACCTAAATTAACCAGATGCTGTCCCTTAGAGGAATACCTACAATTCAGTACTCAAATAGAAAGTGTGATCAATGATGTTCATATTGAATAATATCTTACACCCTACACTGAGGGCTTTGAATACTTTGAACTACTGTACTGTAAGTGTCTTAACTTAGACAATATTGCCCAGATGGCCTGATTACATTTCACTTGGTTTTGATATTATGCTAGTTTTATAAGTTATCAAACTGAAGATGAGATCAATAGTATTTTCATCAGTTTTGTTCCTCTCAGATCAGTATGAATATCCTAAATCACCATAGATAATTGACCTTTATATCCTTCAAAATATATCAATTATGTAGCTGATTCATAACTTAAAATTCATTATGGACATTCATATTCATAATAACTTATGCCAGATTGCTCCCTAGGGTTTTAGCTAGAACAGTTTCAGGAGTAAGGTGTCACAGACCATCCCTTAATCCCTACGATATGATTTTAAAATCTAAGTCATGAAAAAGTGATAAAGCCCTGCCATTGTCACCTTTTAAAGAAATATAAAGGATCTCTTCTCTTGGAAATGCATTTTTAATTTCTGTAAACTATAATCAGAATTATGCATTCATAATGCTTAACTATTTCAGTGTTGAGTAGAATATTTTAATTTATTAATCTCTCATCCGTTAGATCCCTGATTATGACACCAAGTTAAAGTGTAAAATTTATGTCACATGTGCATTGGTTTAAACCTCATAATTCTTTATGTAAGTTTTTCAAAGTGAAAGAGCCATTTGGATGTTAATATTTTTTGTGATTTTCCTAAGTTGTTTTTAAAACAATTTGAATATAACACAATTAAAGAGGATTGTGTGTCTTTACTAAGCCAGCATTCTCCTTTACATTTTCTTTCTTTCTCTCTCTTATTTCAGTTCCTCCATTTTTCTGCTCATACAATTAGGATAAACATGAAATTGCACTTTCTGCAATTTCTTTCATTTGGCTCAAATTAATATAAGAGAAATTACAATGGAAAGTGAATAAATGTTTATGACACTAACAATATTTATCTTTGAAGATCCAATGAATAATACTATATGTCAACTTTTTCTCGGAAAAAAAGAAATTGAAATTACTAGGCAAACCTTAGATTTAGCTTCATCTATGTAAACATTATGCTTAGTGTCGTCAAGATTCTAAGATCAATTCATCTGAGGTTAATCATGTTGTAGACATCATTATTTACTATGAAATAGCATTTATCTTACAAAGAAGATGTACTATTTCTACGTGAAAGCCCACAAAGCCTATTCCTTCACGATTAATTATTTTGTCTTTAAAGTGCAACAAATGACTAGTCATTCATACTACTGAATTGTGGATTCTGCGTAAATTTCTAGTTATACAAGTGGCCTGCCCTGATAGGATGATTCTATAATGTCTTCTTCTTGCTTTATAAACACTTAAGTTGTAAAATTGGTAGCCTTTTAAATAGATAAATAATATATAAAACATGCTGTAATTATGTTCTATGTTAATATAAAATAAATAGCTAGATACCTCACTCTTTGCTTATGTTTTGTTTTAACTAAATGGACTGTTATACAGTGATGGTGCAAACGAAATGGAGTCAGTATTAAAAACGGTACCTAATGTTCGTATCTTGTACTCGAGTCAGATTAGGATTGAGAAAAATATTTTTTAAAAATTAAAAATACTTTTAGCTCTTTTTTAAAGTGCTGGAGCTGTTGGTGTAAACCATTTGGGATTTGGTGGCAGATATTCAGGTATCAAGATAGATAAGAGAAAGCAATACAAATGTTTCAGAACTAAAGGAAGCAAGAATTTTTAGGGTTTTTTTTGGTTTTTTTTTTTTGAGGAAGGTTAGCCCTGAGCTAACATCTGCTGCCAATCCTCCCCTTTTTGCTGAGGAATACTGGCCCTGAGCTAACATCCCTGCCCGTCTTCCTCTACTTTATATGTGGGACGCCTGCCACAGCATGGCTTGCCAAGTGGTGCCATGTCCGCACCCACGATCCAAACCAGCAAACCCTGTGCCACCAAAGCAGAATGTGCAAACTTAACCGCTGCACCACCAGGCGGGCCCCGGGAACTTTTAGTTTTTAAGATGTTCTTTGAAGTTACGCTGACCAACACCCAGAAGTAGGTCTATAGTGATCCTTTATAACACATTTTTAAAACTACAATATGGAAATAGAATGAACATAGTCACTTTAGCTAACTAGATTTCCTCAATATTTTCAAAATAAGCTTTATAGATGTCAGCTAAATTGTGTTTTAATGGAATTAAAGGAAAAGAATATATAAAATTCGGCCACTGGTTTAATTTTTGTCTTGTAGACTAGAGTTTTGTGGCAGTTTTATCTATCACAGAAAAATTTCCTTCCATTCTTCCTTTGCTCTCTTTGTCCTTTTTTCTCCCCTGTCCCCATTTCTTCCTTCCTTCTTTTCTTCCTTCTTTTGGTGGAAATAACATGAAGAGGCAAAATGAGTTGAGTAGGAGAGATGGGAAATGCTCTTAAGACCCTCAAAGATTTCCAATGATGAAATGACTAAGATAGGGAAAGCTTTAATTCCTTCACCCATGTGTTATGGAGGTCTTTTCTTCCCAGTAATGTTGTTTGTGAGATGACAGTGATCTATCTTAGATATCCTTAGTGTTACTCAGTCTTTCATTCTCACTGTAAGGGTCTTTATTCAATTTCACAGATAATAATTTCTAGTTTGTAAACCATTGGTTATCAATTAAAAGAAATTATCCAGAACTAACTCTTTGGCTAGTGTAATTAATCTTTATATAGTTTAATCCCTATTTGATGAAGTGATCTGCATCAAAGAATGGAGTATTTACTCCAAATCATACCCTTGGTGTACTGATAATCAATTTTTACTATCATTATAGTCATCTAGAAGAAAGGGGGAAGAAAATGATGTATCTCACATATAGGCCATCATTCATCATGTTGCAATCATACTATTTCACTAAATGAGGATTCAGAATTCTTCACCTTCCTATGCAAGGTCAATTCAGGATATAAAATAAGGAACAATTAAGAATAATAAATGAATAATGACAAAAGTCTTAAATATTGGTCTTCGTTTAGTTTTTAGTGTATAACGCATTCCAACTCTTTATTCACTTACACAAATAGTATATACCAAATTATTATCTTGTAGTAGAAAATGTGTCCTAATCTTGCTTAAAAATCTGTTTTAAAATTCTGTAGCTTCTCCTCTAGATTGGATATGTATTACTTTGAACCAATGGTTCTCAACTGGGGATGATTCCTCCCCTTCAGGGGACATTTGGCAATATATGGAGACATTTTTGTTTGGCATGACTTAGAGTATGCTACTGGCACACAGTCGGAAGAGGCCAGGGATGCTGCTAAACATACAATGCACAGGACAGCCCCTTATCACAAGAATTATCTAACCCAAAATATTAGTAGTGCTGAGGTTAACAAACCCTGACTTAAACAAATATGCATTGGGCCCTTCCTATGTGCTTGATATTATGCTTAGGAACATTTGGGGATACAAAATAAGCCAGGAAATTGGTGTACTCAAGAAGCTTGAAATCTCGGAGAAGAATTGAGTTGAAAGTCTAATAATGATGATGATGATAGCAAACTGATTAACATATCGCAAAAAGATAACGTAAAAATCCATAAAGTCTCAGTGGAGCCCAGCTCACATTTGCTTGGGGAATAAGCAGTTTTACAAAGATTACAGCAGTTATGTACTTTTTCCACTTTCTCAAAGTAGATAATTCTTGTACATGGTTATAAAATATGAAAGGTACAGAAGAGTACTCACTGAAAAATGTATTTCCCCTTTTCTCATGTCACTCTAATCACCACTTCCTTTTCCCAAAGGCAACACTATTTTAATTTTCTCATGGGTCCTAACCAGGGTATCCTAGTCCTTTATAATACACGTATATCACATTGTATGGATGCATTATAATTTATTTAATCAGACCCTATTGATAAACATTTAGATTATTTCAATTTTATGCAATTGCTAACAATGCTGAGATGAATATGTTGTTTTATACATCTTAGGGTATATCTGAAGGATAACTAGAAGTGGAATTTCAGTTTCAGAATTTATGTGAAATTTTCATTTTGAAAAATATTTTTCAAATTGTTTCCTGTGGTAGTCAGCCTCCAAGATAATTTCCAGTTATCTTTTTCTCCTGAAATATATGTTCCTGTGTAGCCCTCTCCCACAAAGAACAGTCTTGGCTTATGTGACCAATAGGATATTGAGAAAATGATATGTGACTACAGAGTCGAGGTCATGAAAGATATCACAGTTTCCACCTTGCTTCCTTTTGGATCCCTGGCTCTAGGGGAATTCAGCTGTCATGTCACGAGGATACTCAAGCAGCCCCAGGAGAGGCTTGTGTGTGGAGGAACTGAGGATTCCCACCAACAATCAGCATCAAATTGCTAGCCAGATGTGTGAACCACTTTTAAGGGTGAGTCATGCAGCCTTAGCCAAGCCTTAAAATGACTGCAGCACTGACTAGCATCCTGGCAGCTTCATAAGGGACCCCGAGCCAGAACTGCCCAGCCCAACTGCTCCCAAATTTCTGACCCAGAGAAATTGTCAGAGAATTGTTTATTGTTGTTTTAAGCCTCTAAGTTTTGGGATGATTTGTTATCTAGCAATAGATAACTAATACATTCTTCATGGAAGTTGTTCCAATTTATACTTCCAAAAGCAGTGTAGGAGAGCACCTGATAGCCTGTCCCTACCCTCTCTAACACAGTGTGCTATTATTTTTTTAATGCTTGCCAATGAAATAGGTAAGTAGTAACCAGTCATTGTCAGTTGAATTGCAATTCTCTCAGTGCAGTTTAGCATATTTTCTTATATTTAAGAATTATTTAATTCAATGTGATATCTATTCACATACTTTGTTCATTTTTCTCCTGGGTTGTGAGTTGTTTTCTTATTTATTTTTAGGAGCTCATCATATATTGAGAAAATTTGCAATTTGTGTGTGATACAAGTTGCAAATGTTTTCCCCGCCTTTGGTTTTTTTTTTTTTACATGATTTTAGAAATAAAGACATTTCAAAAATATTTTTGTAGTCAAATTTTTCAACATATAAAAAAATGGTTTTTGGGCTTTGTGCCATGTTTATAAAACTCATCCCATTTCTGTGATAACTTTAAAAACTCTACCATGGGTTTTCTAGTGTTTCTGAGTTTTCTTTTTTATATTTAAATACTTAATTCATCTCAAGTGTATTTTGTTTTAAGGTGTAAAGTACGTATTCTGCTTAATTTTACTTTCTTGTTCAAAATTTCAGTTGTTGAGACACCAATAATTATGAACCTACCTTTCTCCTAATTTGAAATGTTTTCTCTCTTTTATACTAAATTGTATTTGTATTTGGATCAATTTCTGGTTCTTCTAGTATATTCCATTGATTGAGTACTTTATGTTATTCTAGCATAGGGATACATTGTTGTTTTTATGATATACTAATTTTCAGAATTATTATAACTCTATTTACTCATTCATTTCAATATTTATTGAGCACTTCTGTGTTCCGGATGTTGTTCCAAGTGTTCAGGAAAAAGAGAGTTTTTATCTTCATGGAAATATACCTCCTACTGGAGAAGACAGACAACCCCAAAACAAATTGATCTGTGTAATGAAGAAAATAAATCAGTATAAATACTTATATTTTATATAGGGTTTTCAGTGACAGTTTCTTTGAGAAAGTGACATTTGAGATGAGAGTGGAGTTAATGTGATTCCACAGAGTAAGAGCATTGCTGGCAGATGAAGCAATGAGTGCAAAGGCTGATAGGCAGGAGCTTGAAAAGCATATTTGAGGAACATGACTGGAGAAAAGTGAAAAAGTAGAAAAGTAATTAAGTAGGGCAGTGGTAGGAAATGTGATCAGAGAAAGATCCAGGTCCTAGAATGCTTTGCAGACCATGTCAAGAACTATGTGTTGTTTTCCAAGTGTGTAGGAAAGCCATTGGAGCAGGTGAATGATGAGATGGGATCTGATTTGACCCTATCAAAGGCACACAGTTTTGGAGAATAGATTAGCAGGTGGGAGGGGACTGAGGAAGAGGACAGCAGGAGTGAAAGCAGGCAGTCCAGTTAGGCTATTTCAGTAGCCCAAGTGAGAGGTGGTGGTGGCTTCGAGATGGCAAAGGTGATCTGAATCCAGTAAAAACTTGTGTGGAACAGCTGATGTAATTTACTATAGAATCAGCTTGTCTTAGTAGAAAAAAAAATCCTGTTTTTATTTTAGTTGACGTCGTGTTAAAATTGTAAAATAACATATGGAGAATTAACATCTTTGCATTCCTCAGTATTTTTTAAACTCATAAATGTAACATGTATTTTCTATTGATTTATGTCTACAGTGGAACTTTAAAATTTCCTTCATAGATGTCTTTTACATTCGTTGTTCTTTTCTGGTCTGTTTTGTTGCTCTTGTAAATGGAGTAGTATCCTTTATAATATCCTCTAACTGGTTGTGAACCAGCGTGCGAGACGTGAGTGAACGTCTTCAGATTATTCTTGCCCCCAGATTTGGAGCCTTCTCATTAGAGACCTGAACATTGTGGGGCAGAGAACAACCATCCCTGCTATGCTCTGCCTGAATTCCTGACCCACAGAATCTATAAAGATAATAAATAGTTGTTTGGAGTAATTTGTTTTATAACCTAACAATTGGAACACAAGGTGCACTTTCTAACTTCAGGTTACAGAGATCAATAAAGAGAAGTTGAATCCCCCTTATCAATGATTTTTATTGAGATATAACATCAGAAAAATGCACCAAACATAAATATACAGATCAATGAATTATCACAAAGGAATACTCAAGTAACCAATGACCAAGAAAAGAAGCAATGTTCAAAAATGACATCTATGTTGTTTTTTCATTCATCCTTGCCTTCTACCAAATGAAATATAGCAAGGCTCTCACCACCTGTCCACTTACCCCTTCTCCCTTATTGTAAACAAATGATTTTTGGTTTTGAATCTCAGAATGAGACGTTTATTTGGAGAAGTGTATTCTACCAGTGGTGTCATGGATGTACAGCTGGGGGCATCCTTTCTCCACATTTTCATGCATTCTGTTTGACCCGTGCTACTTTTGGCAGTTCTTTAATCTGTTCTGTTATTTTGTTGACAATGAAGTTCACATCTCTGCTCTTTTCTAGCATTTTTTGAGGAAACTGTGATTTCTAAGAAAAAATGGATGAACATTGGAATTATCTATTTGAATAATAAACTATATTTAAACTTTTAAAAACTTTTATTTAAAGTTTTTAAAACTGCAGCTCCTGTGGTACAGCATGTAATCTTGGCCTTGAAAATTGGATAGGATTTTGAGAGGTGGAGAGGGACAGTGAAAGGAGTACACTTAGGGATAATAGTATAGTCTGACAACAGGCAAAAAAGCATAGTGTACAAATATATTTAGCAACTATTACTGAGTATTGAAAATGATTTCAAACTCTATTACAAAGCTATGGTAACCGAAAGAGTATGGTATTGGCATAAAACCAGACACATAGACAATGAAATAGAATAGAGAGCCCAGGAATAAACTCATGCATATATGATCACTAATTTACAACAAAGGAACCAAGAATATACAATGGGGTAAAGGAGAGTCTCTTCATTAAATGGTGCTGGGTAAACTAGACAGCCATAGGCAAAAGAGTGAGACTGGACCCCTATCTTATACCATACGCAAAAATAAACTGAAAATGGATTAAAGACTTGAGTATAAGACCTGAAACCATTAAACTCCTAGAAGAAAACATAAGGGGTAAGCTCCTGGACATCCGTCTTGGTGATGATTCTTTGGATCTGACAGCAAAAGCAAAGGCAACAAAAGCAAAAAGAAACAAGTGGGACTATGTCAAACTAAAAAAGCTTCTGCACAGTAAAGGAAATCATTAACAAAATGAAAAGGCAACCTATGGATTGGAAGAAAATATTTGCAAATCATGTCTGATAAGGGGTTAATATCTAAAATATATGAAGAACTCATGCAATCCAATAGCAAAAAAACAATCTAATTTTTAAAAAAATAGGCAGAAGATCTGAATAGACATTTTTCCAAAGAAGACATATAAATGGCCAACTGATATGTGAAAAGTTGCTCAATATCATTAATTAGGGAAATGCAAATCAAAACCACGGTGAGATATCAGTTCACACTGGCTATCATAAAAAAGACAAGAGATAAGTGTTGGCAAGGATGTGGAGAAAATGGTACCCGTGTGTACTGTTGGTAGGTTGGTAGGAGTATAAACTGGTGCAGCTACTATGGAAAACAGTATAGAGGTTCCTCAAAAAATTAAAAATACAACTACCATATGATCCAGCAATCCCACTTCTGGGTATATATCCAAAGGAAATGAAAACAGGATGTTGAAGAGATATCTGCACTCCTATGTTCATTACAGCATTATCTACAATAGCTAAGATGTTTAAACAACCTAAGTATCCATCAATGGGTGAATGGATAAAAAAGTTGTGGTATATATATATATATATATATATATACACACACACACAATGGAATATTATTTGGTCATGAGAAAGCATGAAATCTTGCTTTTTGTGACAACATGGATGGACCTTGAGGGCATAATGCTAAGTGAAATAAGTCAAAGAAAGACAAATACTGCAGGATACCATGCAGAATGGTGATATCCATTCCCTTATATGTGGAATCTAAAAATAAAATAAAAGCAAAAAAACACAGGGAGTAGAAAAGTGGTTGGCAGGGCCTAGGGTGTAAGGGAAACAGGGAGAATTTGGTAAAAGGGTACAAATTTTCAGCTATGAGATGAATAAGGTCTGAGGAGCTAATGTAAAATATGGTGAGTATAGTTGATAACTGTATTGTATGATTGAAATTTGCTAAGAGAGTAGAACTTAAGTGTTCTCATCAAAGAAAAGGAAGGAAGGGAGGAAAGAAGATAGGGGATAGGGAGAGAGGAAGGAAGGAGTGAAGGAAGAAAGGAGGGAAGATGAACTAGGATTGTGCTCAGAACATGAAGTAGAAGGATCCTGTGCTCAAGTATCCTGTTCTCACGGAGGTCACAATATGAAGGGAGGAGCAATTGGCAGTGTTTGACTGAAGTCATGAGTGATCGTGGTGATTAAGTTAGGCTGGGGCCAAGTTTTGGCTGATTTTCAATGTTACTCATTAACAAACATGTAATTCAGTAAACAAAGCAGGCATACTGGAGTGAGGGCAGTCAGGCAGTCATTTTAGCTTTTTGAGTAGGAGTTTTGGGGTAAACTTCCTAAAAGAGATATAACTTGCCCTAGTAACCAGAGGCTTCTTTTATGTTGTGAAGTGTGAATGCACAATTCACGCTTAATTATCTTTGTCCTGAACAAAAGATATCTTTTGTTCTTGAATGAGTCAAATTCAATACAAAATTATTAACACAAATCTGAGTATGTTTTAGTAGTGTTTGGGCCACTTTCTCTCCAAGACATAACAGAAAGGATTCTGATTCTCCTGTTAGGGAAAATTATTTTACTAATAGTTGCAATTATAGTAAAACAAATGTACATTTCAGAAGTTTGTTTTTTAACTTCACAGGATTTTTAGCATTGAGGCGTATCATCACTTTGTCAAGAATTATCGTATAAAAGCAGGTTATTATATAACATTTATC
This sequence comes from Equus asinus, assembly GCF_041296235.1. NCBI lineage: Eukaryota > Metazoa > Chordata > Mammalia > Perissodactyla > Equidae > Equus > Equus asinus. Next base: position 144,868,893 of record NC_091790.1, on the reverse strand, counting down.
AACACTTTGTCTTTCATTTCCTTATGATATATATATTTAAAAGAAAAAGTGGCAAAATTAGAAACAAAGTTCCAATGTTTATGGCTCTCTCCTTTACGTTGTGGAACTCATTTCAGTATTTCTTTTTCCCATTTAATACTAATGATTTATGTCATATATAAAAAGGAATAGTCATATCCATATTATTTTTGTATATTAACATATATTAACATTATATTATATATTATTATAATATATATTATCATTTTTGTACGACAGATGTAAAAATCTTAACTATTTTCTGGAGGATTATCCCTGCCTGTGCTTATTTCATTCAGTGTTGTGTATGAACATGAATTAAAAGAATTCATGATTACATATTAGGATCAATATTATCATTAGCTGTATGCAGAAAACCTTAGAATAAGAGAAAGTGGGGCAGGGCAAACCAGGCTTTTACTTAGCCCTTCCTGTTCAGTCATGTAACAAATTACTTAACTTTCATCAGAACATGGTTATAGAGTTTTGTTCCAGACTTCTTCTTTCAATGGCACTGTGGTGTCTGACATGTACACTATCCCTTGCCAATTATATGTTCTAAAGAGTACTCAGATTTGTCTCAAGGCTTCAGCATGCTGTGTCCAACTCAGGCTCACATTATAACTTGACCCCTTCATAATCCTGTAATATTATCAAATCATAGTCTTGTATCCAGGCACGTAAGTCACTAAATAATTCTTCCCTAGTGATAAGCAGTAAGATGCCCATGAATGTCTGATGTACACTGTGGATGACTTGCGGAAACATGTTTGAATGGCCCCAATACTTTAGGCAGATGTTCCAAGGATATCCCTTTAATCTGTCAAGTATCTGGAGCCTATCTGAGATCCATCTTTACCATTTTAAAAATTATTTTTAATCAGTCTTTTTGAGGTGGAAGTTACGTACTATAAAATTCACAAATGAGTGTACAGTTTGATGGAGTTTGACAATATTCATGATATAAAACTTTTCCATTAGACCAAACAGTTCTCTCGTGCCCCTTAGCAGTCAATCCATTTCCACCAGCCCTGGCTCCTGGCACCCAGTGATCTGTTTTCTCTTACTATAGACTTGTGTTTTCTGGACATGTAATAGGAATAGAATAACACAGTATGTAGTCTTATGTATCTGACTTCCTTCACTTAGCCTAATGTTTTTGAAATTCATTCGTGCTTTTGCATTATCAGTAGTTCATCCCTTTTTATTGCAATGTATTACAGTTGTATGGATATACAAAAATTTGTTTATTCATCCACCAGTTGATGGACATTGGATTGTTTTCAATATTTGGTCATAACTGGTAAAATTGCTACTAACATTTGAATACTCTTTTGTGAATGTATGTTTTCATTTCTCTTGGGTAACTATCTAGTAATGGGATTGTTTGGTCATATGATGTATCTTTATATATGAAACTGCCACATCTTTCTTAAAGTGAAAGTGGTCATATTAGTTTATATTTCCACTGACAGTGTTCAAGAGTTCCATGTGCTATACATCTTCAGTATTTGGTACTGTCAGTCTTCTTAATATTAGCTGTTATAGTTGGTGTTAGAGTGGTATATCATTGTTGTTTTAATTTGCCTTTCCATAATGACTCATGATGTTGAGCAACTTTTTTGCACTTATTTGCTGTTAATATTTTTTCCTTTGGTGAAATGTGTGTTCCAATCTTTTGTTCATTTTTAATGGGATTGTCTGACTTATTATAGAATTTTGTCTTCTATATATATATTCTGAAAAAGTCATTTATCAAATGTATATTTTCCTACTAGTGTCCTTTTTCTGTTCCCAGATCCAATCTAGAATACTGCAATATGTTTAGGTACCATGTCTCTTAGTTTCTTCTAGTTTATGGTATTTTCTCGATATTTCCTTGTTTTTCAAGACCTTGAGAGTTTTTAAGATTACTGGTTAGATGGTTTGTAAAATGTCTCTCAGTTTGGGCATAAGTGATGTTTTCTCATGATTACACTGAAGTTATGGGTCTTCGGGAAGAGTACCACATACATGAAATGCTCTTCTCATTGCATCATGCCAGAGGCACATGACACCAACATGCATTATCATTGGTGAGCTTAAGCTTGTTTTATCTGCCAGGTTTCTCCACTGTGAAGTCACTGTTTTTCCCTTTACATATTCTATTCTCTGAAAGCGAGTCATTAAATGCAGCCCACACTAAGGAGTAGGAGAATTGAGCTCAATTTTCTGGAGGGAAAAGTATCAAAAATTTTGTGTACATGTTAAAATGACCATAGTAATTAATACATGGGGATCATACTTTGATGCCATGCAACTATCCTGTTTCTCCTCAAAGTTTTGTCCATTAATTTTAACATTCATCTATGAATCTTGTCTGCAGCGATTACTGTTGTGTTCTAACATGATTTTCTATTTCTCACACTCCTTCTATATTTCATCTTTGGAATCCTTCTGTAAGGAAGATTTGTCCTTTCTCCCTTGATGTTTATTGAATTCCAGAGGCTGGAGAACTTTTTCTGATTAGGGCCAAATAGTAAATATTTTAGGTTCTGAAGGCTGAATTTTGGAGGAAAAATCAAAAATATCTATTATTCTACTAACTTACTCTAAGACCTTGTTCCAAACTTTGTAACCTTTTGTGATTCTGGCATCTGTTAGTCTATTGTTAATTGTGTATGAGTAGAAGAGCATTTCATAATAAGACATGTCTTTTAAAAACTGAGACATTTGGATAGTTTCTTCTGGATACATTGTACTGAATAGAAGGTAAAATATACTCTTGAGTGAACTTGTTGGTATTTAAAGATTTGGCAGTTGAGAGATATTTTTTTGTACTGGAAACACAATCTCTTAAAACTTCAGCCAAGTTCAGAGGTTGTTTCCCTATTTTACAGATGAAAAACCTGAGACTTGGAGGATGTAAGTAAATTGTGTGAGATCATATGTAGGGCTGGGACCAGAATCCAGACTCTAATCCTAGTGAGTTGTTTCTTCCATTACTCTTTGAGGACACATAGAAGAAAAAATGAATATGTCAGATAAAAAAATATAGGGTTAAACTATGTAAAAAGTTTTGTAACTAAAATGATTTAAAACTGACTATTATGTATAATATCAGAAAAAGAAAATCCTTGTCTGTTTGATCTTTATGACTGCTCACTGCTATGAAAGGTGGTAAGCAATAAAATAAGTTCACAGAAATAAAACAAGTGCTCTGGCTACCATTTATTTTGGCAATTGTCAGAAAGATGAATTAGTCAGCACAAATTCCCCAGAGGTGGAATGATGTGTAAGACTAATAAAACGATACCTGATGATTCCCTTGGAGAGTGAAAGAATAACCTCAAAGAAGAATCAGAATTAACTAGAAATGAGACCAATCTTTCACAGCACTGTGAAGGTTACAAAGATAAAGCTATAATACTCCAAAAGCCATGAAATTACTTCTAAAGGCAATAATCGATTTAGTGGGAAACATTAGAAAACTACAAGTCAAAAACCAACATCAACAAGAATGGTAAGCCCTGGGGGTCATAACCATTGAAAAAGTGCCTGATAAATCCTGTTTCTCTCCCCTGCTTCTCAGCTAAGATTGATTCTGTGCTGAATCCTGAGCCTGAAACAACTGTTTCCTGAGGAGAAACCTTTTTACTTACTAAGAGTTACCTTTCTTTCATTTGCTCTTTACAGAAAAGGAAGGAAGGGAGGGAGGGATAGAAGAGAAAAAAAGACTGCCCACCATTGTCTGTTTTCTTCCTTAATTATTTTCTTTACTTGACTGGTTGATCAAAAAGCCTTCAATGAAATAGATTAGTTGAGCATTCTTGTGTTTCTCACAATTAAATAATTGTGTAAATCATCACAAGTAACGATTTTGTTGATCATTTCAAGTCTTTTCTGAATAGTATGCATTGCTCTGTGCTCTGATAATCGGCACTGACTCTCTTCTCACATTCAGTTGTTAATTGGAAATTTTCAATCCATAATTATTTATTAAGCTGGCACTTTGTTATATCCTGTGGATAATGAGGTGGAAGATAGTCTCACTATTCAAGCAAAACACTGGTGTTTAGTTGAACAGTTCCTTATTTCATTTGAGATCATCATTTCCTGTGTGAGGTAGAACAACTCTGGACATTGGCTAGGAAAGTGTAGCTAAGTATAGAAAGATAATTTTCTATGTTTTGTAAAATGAGCACGTATTTTCTTTAATAGTCGCAATAATATTAAACATTTTTAAAAAATTAAAGACATCAAAACAAATTTAGATGATTAAAAATGAGAAAGTGTGAATATATTTTTTCTTTAATTTTACTGATGCATTTAATTTTTGTCAAATAATAAATATACCGTTTTGAAGGATTAACTCTTCCATACACTTCTTACTCCTCCTCACTTCCAAGTCCCATTACCCAGAGACAAACACTGTCAACTCATTTAATTGCTTATTCTAGTGCTTTAGTCCATATTTCTAAATAACATGCACGTACAGGTATTTCCTGATTTTCAGCCACATATATCTTTTGAATTCCGTCGATGAGGTTTATTTCTCCTCTTTGGCTCCTCCCCTATCATCACTTATGCTTTCTCTTTTCTTATAGTTCCAATACATGTATTCACAATTGTTGGTTCAATCAATATTTAGCCTTTGCAGTATTTATGAATACCTAAATATTAATCACAACAAAATGCTGTAGGTTTTCTAGCCACATAAAATATAGCTTTGGTTTATCTTCTGTGAAAGAAATTATGTTCATTGCCTCCCATTGGTAGTCTCTGGTTTCTTTCTGTGGTAACCTTGAAACTTTTTCTTTCAGTCTCCCTAAAGAAAATACACTTCACAGAGAAGTAGTGAGCAAAAAAGATTTTACCAAAGACACATTAGGGGAGGAGGCTTTAAAGGCTCATGGGTCATATGCTGTTAACCACACAACATTTTCCTTACTCTCTGAGGAGTTGGTTCCCATGTCTTTATTTTCTCAGTTGCCTGACAGTGAAAATCTTTCTATTTACCCTCTCTCCTAATAATTTATGAAATTCTTTGTGCATAAATCTCCCTTTAAATTTTCCCACCTTTTGCTTTACCTCTATCCTTTCTTATGCTATATATTTTAGTCCTCCTCAGGCTTCTCTACTTTGTATCCTCAGTGACAAAATTTGATATCAGTGTCATGTTTGTGAAATAGCTTTGTGTCAGTCATGATAGTCTAGGTTATTTCCTGGTCATGAATAGCCCCTAAATCTCAAGTGCTTAATATTGAAAAGAATTTTTTTGCTCCTGGTACATGCCCATGCAAGTTGGTAGGAGGAGTCTGCACCAGGTTGGTTTTATGCTTCTGTGATCACGGCAACAGCAGGAAAGGTGACATGTGTCATTTCCACTCACATTTTATTAGAAAAAGCAAGTCGCATGTCCACGCCTTGCTTCATTAGGGGCAGGGTGGGTAATACTTACCCTACTGTTTGTCAGGATGGACAAATGGAATATTTTTAAAAGTTCTAGTGACAACCTTAACCATTATAGTGAGTATAGGGACTCTCTCTACTGCAAATGAAGGAAGTTCTTACAAATAACATATATTTTTAAATTATCTGTGAAAATAACTTATCCTTCCATTACATATATTTTGACAGCTTCTAGGAAAAAGGAGGGCCCAATTAATCTGACTCACTTCTGACTAACTCACCCATTGGATTGCATGTCAGTCTAAAATAGAAAGATACAATTTCCCATATCTTGAAATGTCTTCAGAAAACATCCCTCTATGAGTTTAATTTTAAACTCATTAATTATTAACTTAAAATATTGTAAAAGTTATTTAAATTTTCCAAAAGGTGACATCCCAACTTCTGAGAAATAGAAAGAAATCTAAGGTAAAACCTTAATTATTACGTGCATATTTGGTTTGTTATTATACTACATTTGTTTTAATTATTAAAAAGATAAAATAATTATTTAATGTTGAGAACACTGAACATACTGAATATAAATTTGTCTCAGAGAGTATAATTCTAGTCAGAAACTGATACCAACTAATATCATATATTAACTTTAGGGCCTTGAAAAAAAGAATGTTTGTATAATGATAATTTAGGCCTTTAGTCACAGCAGAATATATTTCTGACTGCAAGTAACTATCATTTTAGGTCCAGTAAGCATTCATTTCATGCAAGCCTCTGACGAAATGCCTATGGAAACAAATGTCTTTTGTTGCTCAACTAGGTTGGGTTCAAACTGGTGACTCGGAGGGCAAAGGTTGTCGATTCTGTTATCAATCATTTAAGCTACCCCTTCCTTCAGCAATGAAGTGCTGGCTCAGACAAGGGAGGGGAGAATCATTTGATTAAATTCATTAACACATTACACCACTTCGTTGGCAAGAATCATCTTGTATAAAATATGAACGGCATAAAGCAGCTTTCTTTTATTGTAACATATGGAACATACGTGAAGAAAATGTGCCAAATACAACATTCTGCAAATTGCTGTGAATTGTTCATGAGAAAATTCATTTGCAGTTCCTAGATATTTCTTCCTGTCTGTGACTGTCAAACAATGGCAGTATGATGGATTGAGTCACCCCAAGCAGATCTTTCGTGAACATAGTCTCTGGCCCCTGTCAGATAACATTACAGACCTGACTTTTAACACTCTTGGTTAACATACGTGGGGAATAAGTTATTTTACTTCACTGCCACACTATTTTTTATTTCTTTGCATTAAATATGCGGTGGAGAGCTAAAAATGATTGTTGAGGTGTAGCTGGCAGAGAAGAGCTGCAGTTTGGGATATTCATTACTTCATGAGAATAAGTCGCTTAAATAACTTCTCAAAAGAGGATACAAAAAGTTGAAGACAGCATATAGTCTCGTGATTTGTTAGCATTAAATATTAAATAAATGTTTGAAATGTACTCTTATGCTTTTCTCTAACACTTGGACTTCTAAAATCACTGTAGCAGAATATCTTTTATGGAAGAACTCCAAAATAGTTTCAACTGCAATTTTATGCCAAATTGGTCAACTGCTTACTTTGGCCATGTCATGTTCTAGAATACAGAAATGAACAAAACCAACAAGCTACCTAACATTATGCAACTTATATTCCATGGAGAAGAAAGAATATAAATGGATAAACAAATGATAATAAGGATAATTTTAATAAGTACTATAAAAAATAAAACTGAAGGCAAGATAAGTGAAATGGGAGTTACGTACTTTTCTACCTTAGATAGGTCGTTCATTAAAGGCCTGAATATAGGGATAATATGTGAGCAGAAGTTTGAATAAAAAAGAAAACACATTGTGAGAATATTCAAGGGAAAATCATTTCAGACAGAGAGGACAACAAGTTGAAAGGACCATAGTAGGGAATTTGCTTGGAGTGTTCAAGAACCGGCAAGAGGATCAATGTGGCTGGAGAAAAATGAATAAGGGAAGGAGAGGTAGGGTATGAGATGAGAGTTATTCATGGGCCAGATCATTTGGAGCCCCAGGTCATATAAGCACTTTGGATTTTGTTCCAAGTGTCACGGGAATGTTTGAAAAGCTTGAGAGCAGAGAACTGATAAATGATTTACCTGTTAAAGGATCTCTTTGGCTGTTGTGTGGAAATAGACTCTAGAAGGTCAAGAATCGAAGAAAATAAGCTATTACAGTAGCCCAGGCAAGAATTCGTTGCAGGTGGAACCAAATGATTATAAGAAGTATTCCTATTCTGGACATAATGTGTAAGGCTTTTTGAGTCCAAGAGGAGCAATGGCATCCAGAATGGTTCCAAGATGTTTTACTTGATCAGCTGGGTAAATGGTAGGGCAATTAAGTTAGTGAACTTTAGAAGAGATGCAGATTTGAATGGCAGCTGGATCAATACTCTATTTTGGACAGTCTAAATTTGTGAGAAAATGCCAGTTAGATCCCTGTACAGACAGTCCCCAACTTACGATGATATGATTTATGGTTTTTCTACTTTATGATGATGTGAAAGCGATATGCATTCAGTAGAAACTGTACCTTGAATTTTGATTTTGATTTTTTTCCCGGGCTAGCGATATGCTGTATGGTACTCTCTCATGATGCTGGGCGGCGGCAGAGAGCCACATCAGCCATGTGATCACGCAAACAACCGATACACTTACAATCACTCTGTACCCATACGGCTATTCTATTTTTCGCTTTCAGGACAGTATTCAATAAATTACATGAGATGGCCAGCACTTTATTATAAAATAGGCTTTGTGTTAGATGATCTAAGTGTTCTGAGCACATTTAAAGTAGGCTGGCTATGCTATGATGTTTGGCAGGTTAGGTGTATTAAATGCATTTTTGACTTATGATATTTTCAACTTATGATGGGTTTATCGGGACATATAACATAACACAAGCCCATTGTAAATCAAGGAAGATTTGTATTTATTTTCCATGTTTCATAACAAATCACCACAAAATTAGTGACTTAAAACAACACAAATTTATTATTTCACAGTTTCTTGGGTGTTGGAGCCCGGGCATGGCTTAGCTGGGTTCTCTGCAAGCCTGCAAACAAGGTGTCAGCCAACTGGGTTCTCATTTGGTGCCTTGACTGGGGAAAGATCTGCTTCCAAGCTCACTTGGATTGTTGGCAAACTTCCTTTTCTTGCAGCTTTAGGATTTTGGGCATCTTGCTTCTTTAAAATCAGAAAGAAGAGCAAGACTCTAGAGCAAGTCAGCTAGCAGGATGGAGCCTTGCATAATGTAACATGATCATAAGAGTGACATCCCATAATCGTTGCCATATTTAAGGCACAGGTCCTGCCCACACTCAAGGGGAAGGGATGCTACAAGGGCACGAAAGCCAGGATGTAAGGATTATGGGCACCACCTAAAAATCTGTAGACACCCAAGTAGATAAATGAGTAGAAATTGGATATACATTCCAGAAGAAATACCAGGGCTGGAGATATAAATTTTAGAGTTATCAAAATATTGATATGTTAAAGCCTTGAGTCTGGATGAAAATATAATCAATAATGACCTGGAAACGGTAGTTATTTTGTTCCAATGGACAAATAGAATATTCCCGCCAGCTAGATTATTAAAAAAAAGGATCCAGAGAATAATTCTAGGATCAGTTTTGCTACTTAATGAGTCAGTTCTTGTCTGCCTTAACATGGCTACTTCTCTTAGCTATTGGCTATTATCAGATGGTTAGGATGTGCCACACAAATACTGTGCTAAGAGCTTTAAAAAGGTCATCTCACTTTATCCCTATAATAAACCAAGGTAGATAATATTACTTTTTTTAACTGTTGGGAAAACTAATGCTCAAGATCACACAGCTGCTAAGAGATACAGCCAATGAATGTGGTATGACTCCATAATCTACACGCTTCACCACATCCTTTATAGTGTCTCCCTTTGTGTCAAACTTGCCTCACTCCTTGATTTCAAGTTTCCACTTCTGATCACTGATTGGTATTCTTTATGCCTGCATAACTTCGCCGTTCTTCTAGATTTGTTTTCTCTTGTCCTTCATCCAGATTATATCAATTTACTTCTTCCTTCCCTTGGGAGCTGTCAACATACATCTTTTCAGGCCACAATTGCTTTAACATCGTGTAATAGACAATCTTTTACAAACTTTAGTTTTTTCACTAAAGACTAAAATATCTGAGGAGTTCAAAACTGAATTAAGTTATTGCACAGGATGGAATCAGAGAAAAACCTGTTAGTTTGAACCTAAAGAAAGAGGAGGTCTAAGAGAAAAGAAGGAAGATATTTTGAGTAGGAGAGAAAGAAGTAAACATATTCATCATTCTTTCAATTATTATGCAAGTAGGTTATATGCATTATGTATAAGAATAACCTAGGAATCATGGCATGAAGAATGAATTTACTTTCTCAAAAAAGGCTGATATAAAATGTTTCTCAATTGTAATGGAACATTTTATAGTAGAAATTTTAGTTGATTCTTTTTTCCTTTTTTTTTTTTAGTGATGGAATCCCTACCTAATTAAATCCCTGGGACATGGGTTCTCTCCTGTTTTGTTTTTTTTTTCCTGTTTTTGTTATTTTGACTTAGTGCCTGGTGAATGGTTATAACTAATACATAATATACAATGCATTAATTTATTATGGTTCAAATTACATATAGGATGTAGTTTAGTATATCTCTTTCACTCTAAGCCTTGTTATCCTTGACTCATATTAGCATTAAGATGTGTTTCTATTGCACATTCAAATCAAGGTGTACAAGAACACAGAAGATTTTTTTCTCACTGAAAAACAGTCCAAGATAAAATAAATTATTCTAGTTTAGACAAAAAAAAACCTCTGAAATTTCCATTAGCTTTTTCTTTTTTCTTTTTTTTAGGAAAATTAGCCCTGAGCTAACTACTGTCAATCCTCCTCTTTTTGCTGAGGAAGACTGGCCCTGAGCTAACATCCATGCCCATCTTCCTCTACTTTATACATGGGATGCCTACCACAGCATGGCTTGCCAAGTGGTGCCATGTCCACACCCGGGATCCGAACTGGCGAACCCCAGGCCACAGAAAAGTGGAATGTGTGCACTTAACCGCCGCACCGCTGGGCTGGCCCCCTACATTAGCTTTTTCTGTGGAAAACTATAATCCAATTTTCCTGCATAAATACACATTTTATAGAATATAAGAGAACACAGTAGGGGCCGGCCCAGTGGCTCAGCAGTTACGTGCACATGTTCCGCTTCGGCAGACCGGGGTTCGCTGGTTCGGATCCTGGGTGCGGACATGGCACCGCTCATCAAGCCATGCTGTGGTAGGCGTCCCACATATAAAGAGAGGAAGATGGGCACAGATGTTAGCTCAGGGCCAGTCTTTCTCAGCAAAAAGAGGAGGATTGGCAGCAGATGTTAGCTCAGGGTTAATCTTCCTCAAAAAAAAAAAATCTAATATGGTTTATCTGGACAAAAGAAGTAGAAATGGAGGCCTTATTTAAAAATTATCTGACTTTTCTTTGTCTTTGCTTACTTTATTTGATTTTTAGACTTTAGTCATGAAATGGAGATTAAAGCATCTATTTTGTGGTTCTGTTGTGGATCTTGGGATACAGCAATGAATAAAACAAATGAAGATCCCTGACCATGGAGTGCTCATATCCTAGTGAGAGAAGAGTGCACTGGCCTCTTAAACCTGTAAAAACTCATTTTTTTTGTGGTATCCATTTATCTCATCACATCACTTCTATATTTTTGAGTCACTTGGTGATTTTGCCATTTTGACACAAAATTACAGGTTGATAAAAAGAAAGGTCAGTTAAACTTGTGTCAAAATAGAAATGGATTAATAACTTAGACTGTCTATTAATTTAAAAATTACCCTACTGCAGTAGCATGAGATGATAAATTACCTTGAAATTCTTTAACTTTAATATCTTTTATTTGTGAGTTATCTGAAAAATAGTAAAGTTTAGAGACATCAAAAGTATTTTCTACCGCAAATTCAGATTTATTGGTGTAAATTTTCTAGTGTTTTGAAAAATACAGCTTTGAATGATTCTAGATATATGCAAGTCACTTTCATATCAGAGTTATAAAATATATGCTATATGAAATTGCATGACTAATTCTTTACAAAATGAGTCATATATAATGTCACTGCTGGACTCTCTTGAACTTGTTCATCATAGTAACCTGATCAGAAGGCATAAGTATAATCTGTAGGATTGACTCTTCCTGAGAAGGCATCTAAATAGTAAGCATAGTACCAACAAGTGTTATTGATGGAATGCATTCCTACCACGACCAATTGCTTATTTTACTCATTCTTTATGTGGTAGAATCTGCTGTAATTAAGGGGAGAAAAATTGTAGTCTCTAAATTCAAATAATCTCAATTTGTATGATACCTGCCTAATCTAATTCTAATACTTATAGCATTTACTCTGGAGTTTCTTTTACATTTTATTACGTGTTCTATAAAAAAAGGGATTGAATATTTAGTTCTGTTTTTTTTAAAAAAAATTATAGTCATCTTTTCCTCTTTATTTCTATTTCCAAGACTGATCCAGAATCTTAAAAAGAATAAATTATCTCAATTTACAGAACTATGCATTTGAGAGCTTCCCATCAGAATACACAGGGATTCCTCCACAGATTTGCACGATATTTGGGCAAGGATGTTTCAGCTTGATTCTAATTTTGCTTACCTTCCAATCTTCTGAACAAGCAGAATGACTAAATAGAAATGGACTAATGACTAATGACCACTTGGCCACACTCTGTTTTCTAGCTTTTGAATCAAATTGTACATACTTTCCAACGATGTACTGAAGACACAGAGGCAAGAACAGGTTTATCAACAGTGGCTGGACAATGATCAGCCATCTTACGTTTTTATGCTTTGTAGGAAAACATCAGTACAAGGAGCCCAGGCTTGCTTTTCTGGACTCATGATTTTTTCCTGAAAGGAATTACAATCTCTGCTTAAAGGAGAAAATATAGTAAGTGGCTTGAAGAGATTTTGCCTTTAGGGGACTTTAATTCTTCAGCCTAGAGGGAAAATTGAATTTATACTGCAGGTGAAAATTAACAATCTAAACTGCTTGGCCTGCCACAAGGGCTTCCTACTCTTCATACTTCACTTCAGAGATTAAAGACAGTCTTTAGACAAAGTATTCTACAGAGTTTTCCTTAACGTTCTTCACATTTGCTTACAAATGTCCTTTTTTGTGGGAACTTTGAAGAGTCTTTGCATCCATTTCTAATACATCCAGCAACCATAGCCTACTCCAAAGTATGACTATTCTAGACTATTCTAAAGTTTAAAGCTAAACTATTTTAAGACACTAATACACGCAATTATCTATGTGAAATTATTTAAAATATGTGATGTGTTCTCTTTGTGTGTGTGTTAACGTAGAAAATTTTATTTTATTTTATTTTTTAAGGGATTTTTGAAAATAGTATCTTGTTAATATAATTTTTTTATTGAGATAACATTGGTTTATAACATTATATAAATTTCAGGTGTACATCATTATATTTTGATTTCTGTGTAGACAACCTCATGTCCACCACCCAAAGACTAATTACAATCTATCACCGTGCGCATGTGCCCTTTTACCCCTTTTGCTCTCCTCCCTACCTCCTTCCCCTCTGGTAACCACCAATGTAATCTCTATATCTATGTGTTTGTTTGTTGTTGTTGTTGTTTTTGTCTTCTGTTGAGTGAGATCCTGTGGTGTTTGACTTTCTCCCTCTGACTTATTTCACTTAGCATAATACCCTCAAGGTCCATCCATGTTGTTACAAATGAAAAGATTTCATCTTTTTTCTATACCTAAATAGCATTCTATTGTCTATATATACCACATGTTCTTTATCCATTTGTCCCTTGATGGGCACCTAGGTTGTTTCCAAGTCTTGGTTATTGTGAATAATACTGCAATGAATATAGGGGTGCATATATCTTTACGTGTATTCATTTATTATTTCTAAAATTTTTTTGGTGGATTCTTTAGGGTTTTCTATATGTAAAACCATGTCATCTGCAAATAGTGACAGTTTCACTTCTTCCTTAGCAATTTAGATCTCTTTTATTTCTTTTTCTTGTCTGATTGCTCTAGCTAGGGCTTCCAATACTGTGTTAAATAAGAGCGGTGAAAGTGGGCATTCTTGTCTGGTTCCTGTTCTTAGAGGGTTAGCATTCAGTTTTTCTCCATTGAGTGTGATATCAGCTGTGAGTTTGTCAAATATGGCCTTTATTATGTGGAGGTAGTTTCCTTCTATATGCATTTTATTCAGTTTTTCTCATAAGTGGATGCTGAATCTTGTCAAAAGCTTTCTCTGCATCTATTGAGATGATCATGTGATTTTTATTCTTCATTTTGTTAACGTGGTGTATCGCATTGATAGATTTGTGGATGCTGAACCATCCCTGCATCCCAGGAATAAGTCCCACTTGATCATGATATATGATCTTTTTAATGTATTGTTGTATTCGATTTGCTAGTATTTTGCTGAGGATTTTTGCATCAGTGTTCATAAGTGATATGGGCCTGTAATATTCTTTTTTTGTGTTGTCCTTGTCTGGTTTTTGGTATCAGGGTAATGTTGGACTCATAAAGTCAATTAGGAAGCTTCCCCTGCTCTTCAATTTTTTGGAAGAGTTTGAGAAGGATAGGTGTTAGGTCTTCTTTGAATGTTTGGTAGAATTCATCAGGGAAGCCATCTGGTCCTGAACTTTTGTTTTTTGGAGGATGTTGATTACTATTTCAATCTTCATACTTGTGATCTGTCTATTCATATTTTCTATTTCTTCTTGATTCAGTTTTGGAAGGTTGTATGATTCTAAGAATTTATCCATTTCTTCTAGATTATCCAGTTTGTTGGCACATACCTTTTCATGTTATTCTCTTATAATCTTCTGTATTTCTGAGGTATCCATTGTAATTTCTCCTCTTTCATTTATGATTTTATTTATTTGAGCCTTCTTTCTTTTTTTCTTGGTGAGTCAGCTAAAGGTTTGTCAATTTTGTTTATCTTTTCAAAGAACCAGCTCTTGCTTTCATTGATTTTTTCTATTTTTTTTTTTTAGTCTCTATTTCATTTATTTCTGCTCTGATTTTTATTATTTCCTTCTTTCTACTGATTTTGGGCTTTGCTCTTGTTTTTCTAGTTCCTCTAGGTGCACTGTTATATTGTTTATTTGGACTTTTCTTGTTTGTTGAGGTAAGCCTGTATTGCTATAAACTGCCCTCTTAGAACCATTTTTGCTGTATCCTATAAATTTTGGCATGTTGTATTTTCATTTTCACTTATCTCTAGATATTTTTTGGTATCTCCTTTGATTTCTCCATTGAACCACTCATTGTGCAGTAGCATTTTGTTTAATCTTCACATATTTGTGGCTTTTCCAATTTTCTTCCTCTAGTTGATTTCTAGTTTCATACTGTTGTGGTCAGAAAAGATGCTTGGTATTATATCAATCTTCCTAAATTTATTGAGACTTGTTTCGTGCTCTAATATGTGATCTATCCTGGAGAATGTCCCATGTGCATTTGAAAAGAATGTATATTCTGTGGTTTGGGGAGGAACGTTCTGTATATATCTACTAAGTCTATCTAGTCTAATGTGTCATTTAAGGCCAATGTTTCCTTATTGATCTTATTGATCTTCTGTTTGGATGATCTATCCATTGATGTAAGTGGAGTGTTAAAGTCCCCTACTATTATTGTGTTACTATCTGTTTCTCCTTTTATGTCTATTAGTAATTACTTTATATATATAACACAGGTGGTCCTATGTTGGGTGCATAGATATTTACAAGTGTTACATCCTCTTGCTGGGTTGTTCCCTCTATCATTATGTAGTGCCCTTCTTTGTCTCTTGTTTCTGTTTTTGTTTTGAAGTCTACTTTGATATAAGTGTTGCTACCCCAGCTGTCTTTTAATTGCCATTTGCATGGAGTATCTTGTTTCATCCCTTCCCTTTCAGTTTGTGAGTGTCTTTAGGTCTGAAGTGTGTCTCTTGTATGCAGCATATATGTGGATCTTATTTTTTTACCCAGTTAGCCACCCTATGTCTTTTGATTGGAGAATTTAGTCCATTGACATTTGAAGTAGCTATTGATAACGATGTACTTATTTCCAGTTTGTTACTTTTTTCCTGGGTCTTTTAGCAGTTCTTCTCTGTCTTCTCTTGCTCTCTTCCCATTTGGTTTGATAGCTTTCTTTAGTATCATTTTTGCATTCTTTTCTCTTAATTTTTTGTTTATTTATTATAGGTTTCTGGTTTGTGATTACCATAAGGTTCATATATAATAACCTACATAAGTAGCAATCTATACTGACTTTGTGGTCTCTTAAGTTTGACCTTTTGCTTAAAGCTCTACTCTTTTACTTCCCTCCTCCCACATTTTATGTTTCTGATGTCATAGTTAGCCCCACTTTTGTGCATCTCTCATTAACCTCTTATCATGGAAATAGATAATTTTAGTACTTTTGTCTTTTGACCTTCATGTTACCTTCATAGGTTGTTGATCTGCTACCTTTACTGTATATTTGCCTTTACCAGTGATTTTATTATTTTCTGATAATTTTCTTATTCTTATTTGTGGTCTTTTCTTTTCCAGTGAAATAAGTCCCTTTAGCACCTCTCTTAAGGCTGGTTTATTGGTGATAATCTCCTTTAATTTTTCCTTGTCTGGGAAACTATCTCTCCTTCCATTCTGAATGATAACCTTGCTGGGTAGAGTATTCTTGGCTGTAGGGTTTTTACTGTCAGCTCTTTAAATATGTCATGCCACTCCCTTCTAGTCAGTAAGGTTTCTGCTGAGAAGTCAACTGATAGCCTTATGGGGTTTTGTTTGTATGTAACTTGTTGCCTTTCTCTTGCAGCTTTTAGGATTCTCTCTTTGTCTTTAGTTCTTGACATTTGAATAATAATGTGAATTGGTGTGGGCCTCTTTGGGTTCTTCTTCTTTGCTGCTCTCTGCTCTTCTTGTACCTGGATTCTGTTTTCTTCCTTAGGTTAGGAAAGTTTTCAGCTATTATTTCTTCAAGTAGATTCTCTGCCCCTTTGTCACTCTCTTCCCCTTCTGGGACACCTATAATATGGATGTTAGTGTGCTTGATACCCAGGGATCCCTTAGATTGTCCTTGTTCTTTTTAATTCTTTTTTCTGTTCAGCTTGGGTCATTTCTTTTAGTCTTTCATCCAGCTCACTGATCTGTTCTTCTGTGTCATCTACTCTGCTGTTGATTCTCTCTAGTGAATTTTTCATTTCCATTCTTGGATTCTTCAGTTCTGATTGGTTCTTTTTTATATTTTCCAATTCTTTGTTGAAGTCCTCACTGTGTTCATCTATCCTTCTCCTATGATCAGTGGGCATCCTTATAAAATATTAGTTTGTACTCTTTATCAGGCAGATTGTTTATCTCCGTTTTGTTTAGTTCTTTTTCTGAAAATTTGTCCTGTTCCCTTATTTGGAACGTATTCCTTTGTCTCCTCATTTTGCCTATTTCTCTGTGCTTGTGTCTATGTTTTAGATAGATCAGCTACCTCTCCTGATCTATGTGTGTATTAATACATATACATATGTATGTAACCCATATACATATATATACACATAACTTAGATACATTAAAAAATATTTTAAAGTATAACCCTTAAGATTTTTAATCCTCTAATTTTCTAAACAAATATATATACACACATGTACATACTCATTTAGTGCTAGAAATTTTTCTCTCAGCACTACTTTAGCTGTCTCCCTCAAATTTTGATATATTTTATTTGCATTTTTAGATTATCATTTAGATTTACCTATATCATTTTGAGTGTATCTTTCTGTATGGCTTTTTAGTCTTTGCTCTATCTGTTACATAATATATATGTACATGTGTTTGTATTATATTTATATATTTGTATTATGTCTATATATCCATATCTATGTCTTTACTATGATATATATCACAGTCATCTTTCACAGTTTGATTAAGTGTAGAAATATCTCCCTTTATCCTTTCCCATTTATAGTTTTTAAAAATATTCTCTACAAATATTTAAAAACATATCAGTGTTAGAATTTTTGCTTTCACCATCAGTCATAATTTTAAAAACTCAGGAGAAAGAAAGTCTATATGATTTACCCATAATTTTGCTTACTGTGCTCCTTAGCAACAAATTTTCTTAGCTTTCTTTCATCAGGTGATATCTTGAATTCCCTTTATTGTTGAAGAATATTTTCATCGTGTGTAGGACTCTAGGTTGACAGGTTTTTGTTTTTTGCACTTGAAACATGTTGTACAACTCCCTTCTGTCCTCTATGGTAAGGTATTCTTTTTCTCTGGTTGTTTCCAAGATTTTTTTTGTTGCCTTTAGTTTCCAGACTTTCATTATGATGTGTATTGGCATTGATTCTTTGGGTTTATCCTGTTTTTGGTTTGCACTCAGCTTCTTGAATATAAAAAGTTATATCCCTTGCCATATTTGGAAAGTATTTAGCCATGATTTCTTTCACAACTTTTCCAGCCCATCATTTTTCTCTTCTCCTGGGACCCTGATGGCAAGAATGTTAAATCTTTTGTTATAAAAAGACCTGAGTGTCTGTTTGTCTGTCTATCAACTTATTTATTGATGTGTACATTCTCTTTATTGTTCAGATTGATTAAAGAGTTAGATAAGAAAATCCTTTAAACATTCTCCCCTGTGAAGTGCAAATAGAACTGAAGAATATAATAATAGAACGTAATGTGGCTCTGTAGTGAACAATATTTATATAGTTATAATGATATAATTGCTATTATGGACTATAAACCTTTATAATTAACCAATATTCAAAAGACAGCACGTTTTACTATTATTATTGAAGAGAATGTAAATATTACCAACCTTGCAATAAAAATATCATGTACAGGTGGCAGAAACTGGATGACAGAGTGAGGGGAGGTGGGAAAATGGTAATACTGTCATCTTGCAAAGTGGGGAGTTAAAAGATCATATCTGTGAATGAGGGAATAAAAAATGAGTTTAAACTGTTACTATTCTACATTAGCTATGGTCAAATATGAGCTACGTACTCATCAAACTTTTTTCTTTTTGGTAAGGAAGATTTTCCCTGAGATAGCATCCGTTGCCAATCTTCCTCCCTTTGCTTGAGGCAGATTGTCACCGAGCTGATATCTGTGGCAGTCTTCCTCCACTTTGTATGTGGGATGCCACCACAGGATGGCTGGATGAGTGAACCCTGGGCCACTGAAGCAGAGCATGCAAACTCAACCACTACGGCACCAGGCTGTCCCCAAACTTTTTTTTAATACAGCTAATCTAAGTTTCTAGTTGTCACTGTAGCTTGCCACAACTGAGTTATGGCCAATGAAATGTATAAAGAAATAGTATACACCATTTGCTGATTTCTCAGAATCACATCGTTTTAATTTTTTCCCACACTCTTCTTATGCATCTTTATTTTCTCTAGAATTTCTTCATGTCTTTTTTTTTTAGAAAAAATGTTTCCCTTCCTCACCATATTTTTGTTATTTTCAGCATCTCATTTGTTCATTCTTTCCATTTCTTGGTACCCATTCCATTATTCTTCCTTGAGCCTACTGGCTTCTTATTCTGATTTGAACACTTCACTTCATACTTGGACTATGACTTTCTTGTATAGCTTTTTAAATTTTTCCTCAAGATTCTGGGGTTTTTTTTTGTTCTGGCATTCTATGCTTTTATAAAATCTGTAAGGTTTTATAAACTTAGGAGTAAGAACAGGTAAATATTTGTGCCAAATTTGTCATATTAAACCAGAAGCTCATTTAGCATTATAAATTATGCATAATTCAAATTAATAGCAAACAGTAGGCCAGGAAATACATCACAGAAGCAATAAGGCATAGTTGATTCCTGAATGCAACCTCAGATTTTATCCCATTTTTATTTAATTTTGAAAAGATGACATTTTTTATAATATTTATGGAAATTTAGTGCAATTCTCCTAAATTCTGAATAGAATTGGATAATCACTGGAAAACAACTGTTAAACCTTAGGCAAGGCAGAGTGGTATTCAAATTTAGGAGAAATGTTAATAATATATCTCTTCCTCACAGTTGTTAATGTTAACATGCACCTTAACTCTAATGATAACTCAAGCCTGGCAGGGAGTGAAGGTGATGGTGGTGAGGAGACATTCTAAGTGTAACTGATAGATAATTGATTAGCTTATAAGTATTTGAATGTAAAAATATTTTGAGATCAGGCTGTGTGTCAAATTAGTTAATGTAAGCTTTCAATGTTATTACTATATTAAGATGCTAAGATCTCTTCTCTTAGACTTTATCTTATGATTTTCCCCTTTTTTACTAGAAAAGACAACTGTGCAAGCCAGTAGGATTCTTGAAGGCCTATATTAGAAATGTTTAATGATAACATATTGGTAAGGTAACTTAAAACTTGATACTAATAATTTTATACTTGTTTAGATTTCCCAAAATTACATCAAGCACTCTGCTATCAATTCAACAAGATTTCAGTCATTGTGAGGTAGAGTATGTTAATGTTTGTATGTTTCAGTTCAACACTTAGCAGACTGCTTTGCTCAAAATAGGTGTTATACTAAACTTGAATGAATGATTGATTTTTGGCTTACTGAACCGAAATCTATGGTTGTATTATGGAAAAATATTTTGAGGTAATAAAACTGGGCTTTGCTTTTTCTTTTTTTTAAGATTGGCACCTGAGCTAACAACTGTTGCCAATCTCCTTTTTTTCCCTGTTTTTTTTTTTTAATTTTTATTGAGTTAATGATAGGTTACAATCTTGTGAAATTTCAGTTGTACGTTATTGCTTGTCAGTCGTGTTGTAGGTGCACCCCTTCACCTCTTGTGCCCACTCCCCACCCCATCTTTTCCCTGGTAGCCACTAATCTGTTCTCTTTGTCTACATTGTTAAATTCCTCATATGAGTGGAGTCATACAGAGATTGTCCTTCTCTAACGGACTTATTTCACTTAACATAATTCCCTCAAAGTCCATCCATGTTGTTGCAAATGGGACGATTTTGTTTTGTTTTATGGCTGAGTAGTATTCCATTGTATATATATACCACATCTTCTTTATCCATTCATCTGTTGATGGGCACTTAGGTTGCTTCCACGTCTTGGCTATTGTAAATAATGCTGCAATGAACATTAGGGTGCATAGGACTTTTGGAATTGCTGACTTCAAGCTCTTTGGATAGATACCCAGTAGCTGGATAGCTGGATTGTATGGTAGTTCTATTTTTAATTTTTTGAGGAATCTCCATACTGTTTTCCATAGTGGCTGCACCAGTTTGCATTCCCACCAGCAGTATATGAGGGTTTCTTTTTCTCCACAACCTCTCCAACATTTGTTACTATTAGTTTTAGATATTTTTGCCCTTCTAATGGGTGTAAGGTGATATCTTAGTGTAGTTTTGATTTGCATTTCCCTGATGATCAGCAATGATGAACATCTTTTCATGTCCCTATTGGCCATCTGTATATCTTCTTTGGAGAAATGTCTGTTCATGTTTCCTGCCCATTTTTTGATCGGGTTGTTTGATTTTTTGTTGTTGAGTTGTGAGAGTTCTTTATATATTATGGATATTAGGCCTTTGTCAGATATATGACTTGCAAATATTTTTTCCCAGTTAGTGGGTTGTTTTTTTGTTTTAATCCTGTTTTCATTTGCCTTGAAGAAGCTCTTTAGTCTGATGAAATCCCATTTGTTTATTCTTTCTATTGTTTCCCTTCTCTGAGAAGACATGGTGTCCGAAAAGATCCTTTTAATACTGTTGTCAAAGAGTGTACTGTCTACATTTTCTTCTAGAAGCCTTATGGTTTCAGGTCTCACCTTTAGGTCTTTGATCCATTTTGAGTTTATTTTGGTGAATGGTAAGAAAGAATGGTAATTTTCATTCTTTTACATGTGGCTTTCCAGTTTTCCCAGCACCATTTGTTGAAAAGATTTTCCCCCTGTTTTTTCTCCCCAAATCCCCCCCAGTACATAGTTGTATGTTTTAGTTCTGGGTCCTTCTAGCTGTGGCATGTGGGACGCTGCCTCAGCATGGCCTGATGAGTAGTGCCATGTCCGTGCCCAGGATCCGAACTGATGAAACCCTGGGCCGCCAAAGCAGAGTGTGTGAACTTAACCACTCGGCTACGGGGCGGCCCCTGGGCTTTGCTTTATAGAAAGGATATTCAGAGCAGTTTTGGGTGAGCAGCTGGCACCCTTTGGGTTTATGTGTCTGGGAAAGATGTAAGTTGCAGCCTCTTGTGTAGACAACACAGAATTATAAGCCCAAACTGAAAATCACAGTGGCAGTCAGAGGCAGAAGAGATAGATGAGAAAAAATGGCTTAAAACTCTTATTGTTTCCTGATGATATTATTTCCACCACTAGAAATTTCTCTTATAATTATAAATACAGCAAGAAGTAAGATATACTTGTTCAGCCCTTCCTTTAACATAGGTTTTTTGTCTCTATGAGAAGTAAGTTACTGAGCACATACAGATTTTCAAAGAATTCTGATATTTTACTTTAGATGCATTAGATGTTCATACAAAGTTGGGAAAGTTTTAGTAAGAAATGGGCAATCTAAATCATCTACCCAGAACCCTTATAATCCCAAAGAAGGGCGATTAAAATTCTTGATAATTAAATATTTAGTGTTCAGCTAGCAGTTTAGTTTTAGGTCACGTTTGTGATCCTAAGAGATATGTATTTTTTCTCATCTGAGAAACTTGCCTTCCAGTTTTCTGAAGTTCAGTAAAACTCTCTACTGTCCATCATATAGTTAATCCAAAAATATAAGCATAATTCTAGACACTTCTCTAGTCCTACTTCCCAATTTGGTACATCCCACTACCTAAATAACTCGAATATTTTCACTTCTGTCTGTGTTATATTGTTAGTATCCCCAAGGAGGCTGCAGTCATTACAACCATACTCCTGCCTTATCTTCATTCTCCGCACAGCAGCCAATGTATATCCTTTTTAAAAACAGATTTTGGAGCCAGCCCCCCCACATACAGTTATTCCTTCTGAAATGTTCTGCTTCTTCTTTTCACCTGATCTGAATGGTGGTCTTCCTTCAAATCACAATATGAGTATTGCTATGCAGGTAAACCTTTCCTAAGGTTTCCTAAACCTTTCCTACTAA
The DNA here is from genome assembly GCF_041296235.1 of Equus asinus. Classification (NCBI taxonomy): domain Eukaryota; kingdom Metazoa; phylum Chordata; class Mammalia; order Perissodactyla; family Equidae; genus Equus; species Equus asinus. Next base: position 144,846,252 of record NC_091790.1, on the reverse strand, counting down.
TGCTTAATAGTAGGCACACAATAAATATTTGTTAGCCAACTGAGAAATACAGTAATTTAGAATTTACTATATAGTTTCATCTGCCTAAAATATTTTCCTCCAAGTTTATTTGTATCCTTTGTCATGTTGAGCTTTGTCAGGGTAGTAGGTGAGGTAAAGACAGGAGAAAGTTGGATGAAACAATTGGCTTAAGAGCTGCAGAATGGAAAAGCAAAAAGAAGGTGAAAGAGAAACACTGATTTTGGAGAATGATGTTAAGTCTTCTTCAAAACATAATAAAACAAGGTCAAGAAGGCTTTCCATTTTTTCTTTCAATACAAGCTTTGCAATATAGTTTAATATTATTATGTAGAGGCTAATTAACTAGAATAGTGTCTTCATATCTTTGTTCCTGTTTACTTTTGACATTTATATTGGCCATTAACTCTTCCTCTAAAGTGACCATATGAAGGGAGGGGGAGTGAAATTTAAGTCAGGCAATTTACTTCCTGTTGACAGATTTTGTAATATGATTGATGGGGCAGAAGGTGAAACTATCTGGTGAAATGAGTTTTTTGTGTTATCTGTGTATTTCATATATCAATGCCAGTGTTTCTCAAACTGCAGGTCCAGACTCCAGAGGGAAGTGTTACAATATAATTTAAGGAGTTTCATATATGGGAACTATTTGGAGGTGGAAATTGTGGGATATATTGAGAGTATGAGTCATCTTTTTTTCCTCAACTCTCCACACTTCCTCCTTCCTAACCTGTTAAAATTTGTTTTAACAAAATTCTGCCAATTAGAGGATATAAAAATCTTTAAATCATATTATTCATATCATAGACACTTTCAAAGGAAACATTAGGGAGTGTTGAAATCACTGGTCTGTACAATGCTGCCTGCAGGACCTTGCACAGTGCTTTAAAATCAATAGCTATAGGTTAGTTTTTCTTTCCATTTACTCACAGAAGATGGCTGTATTATGAGAGAAAATGATAAAAATGTGGAATAAATAGGCCCTACCTATCATTATTAATTACTGATAATCTTAGAGAAGAAAAAATGAAAACTGCAAAAAAAATGTTTTTGCTTTATAAACATATTTTGAGCTCCTGATATGGTATTAAATCCAGGATTAACCAGATTTCTCAGGCTCTCTTTTACATTTCATATTTGAATTCTGGCCTCAGTTATGCTATTGTGTCTCATCTTTCCATTTCCTTTTGCATGATCTCTATTTTATCTAAGAAAAAAGTTCTGTTATTTGTGAACCATGACGATTTTTATTACTACCGAAAATTTTACTGCCTAGTTATACTCATATTGAGTCAAGCAACTTTGGTTGAATATTAAACTCATGTTAACATTTTTTATTTTAAGGACATGAACTTGGAAAATAATGGAAGATAATGTGAATTATTTTCCTTATCTAAACATTACCAAAAGAAATAAAGATTATGATGATATTTAATATTAGAATTGTTTGTTACATGTGATTTTATTATTAACTGAGAATGCAATTTAGTCTCATAAGTAAATGACCTGATATCTACAGTCATATATTCTATTTTTATATTAGCTATCATTAAAATGAAATAAATGGAATTCTTAAAATTCCAGTCAGATATTCTTCTAAAAATATATTTCAATATTTTAATACCAATATTTAAGGACAGTTTTTGACCACAAGTGGTAGACACCCAACTCAAATTCTTAAGTATAAGAGGGGATTCATTGACTAATGTAACTGAACTGCTAAGGACGTGGATGTATCTGAAGGTGACTGCCAGTTGGAAGCTGTGGTGAACACCAGGACATTCTTTCAATGTATCTTCTGGTATCATTTCCCTTCTCACACATGGCTTTCTTCAGAAAACCAAAGCCATGACATACGATAGCACTTTTCTTACATCCTTACAGTTTTGAAAGAAAGAAGAGCAAGAACCTTCCTTTTCCACATTTTAAACATAACCTGGATTAATATTCATGGTCTGACATGATAGAGAGTGGTTGCATTATGATTGGGCCTTCTTCATTTCCTGCCTATCCCAGGTAATCAAAAAAAAGAGAGCATAGCACAGAATGGGGATATTATTGTGAATCCAGACAGCCACCCCGAAGTGCATTTGCAAAATTTTAATATGCATTTAAATAATCCAAATTATATAACACACACACATGCACGCAACTCACAAGCTCTGAAAAATAATATTGTGCATATTAAAATCTTAGGACAGAAGGATTGCCTGAAGTCATTAAATTGTACATTTGATAGCTGTTTATTGAATTATGATATTAATATTAAAAAAGAAAGCCCACTACTAGCTTTTAACTTTGAGCATTGATTTCTTTCAGGTAAGTAAATATATTTATAAGCTGAGCAAGGGAAGTGGCAGAAAATACTATTTCTTCTTATAATTGGTTTTTTTAAAAGATTGGCACCTGAGCTAACAACTCTTGCCAATCTTCTTTTTGTTTTCTTTCTGCTTTTTCTCCCCAAATCCCCCCAGTACATAGTTGTATATTTTAGTTGTGGGTCCTACTACTTGTGGCGCGTGGGACGCCACCTCAGCCTGCCCTGATGAGCGGTGCCATGTCCCCGCCAAGGATCCAAACGAGCGAAACCCTGGGCTGCCGAAGTGGAGCTCGTGAACTTAAACACTTGGCCACAGGGCCGGCCCTTATAAAATATTTTTAAAGATCCATGTGTGAGACCAAAAATAGTTCAGAAGTGTTAAGACATTGGAAATATATTTAGTTCATATTTATTTTCAATACATTAATTAGAAAAAAATGAAATAGAAAAATTATCCACCATAGTTTGAAGTAAAGACACTAAATAATATTTTTAGTAGAATTTCAATGTCAAATCATATAATAAAAGAAAGAGTTCTATAGGCTATATCATCACCAAAGATCTATGACATTGCTTCGAGGGACCATTATTGGCTGGTCATCATAATAAACAGATTTAAATTAATTTTTTATATGTTAACATATATAATCTTACTCTTTGCTTATCTCTGAGGTCATAAAGGATAATTTGCTTTATTTGTAAATCCTTTTATTATTTCATTTAGCTGTGATATAATTGTGAGTAAAGTACCTCTTCCCTGGATAAGAATCATTATGGGCACAAAGAAGATGTTGGAAAATAATTATTAACGTTAAGTATAGATATAGCAAAGGGTAAAAAATTTTAAGAGTCTCTGTTAATACAGACATTGTGGTATTTAGAACAACCCACTCAATGCTAAAAACTAAAATGTCTTGAGAAAAAAACATTTTGGTGAACTTTGGCTTTGGGTCACGTTGGAGTGACAGAGATTGGATTTATCCTCTTGTCTGAAGGAAACAAACAAACAAATATGTGTAGCAATGGTTTTCAAGACAATGGACATCAGGCAATTAAGATGAAGATCCCTTGAGAGAATTTTCAGACCACAACACAGGAAAGAGGACCTAGGTGGAGTTCAGTAGGTACAGTGATTCAAGGAGGTGGAAATGAGAGGCCAATGAGTTAAGGCAGCTAGAGTTCACAGAATATATTACTAGAGAGCACACAGCTACACAGAGAGAAAATTCCAGAGATCTTCAGGGTATCCTCCATTGAGTATTTGGCAGATTACCAATCAGCCCATGTGTATGAGGATGCAAGGCTGGGGAAATAAGCTTCCAAAAGGTAACAATGCTCAATGCTCACACAGGGCCAGGAAGAGCACCCATCAAACACACTGAAAAATCTCAAGTGTCACAGGGCATTGGGAAGAGGACAGAGAAGGATCTTTCCTCAGTAACGGAGAGCAGTTGACCCTACACCAGATACTACATTGTTCCCACAAAACAAATGTTACAAGCAAAAACAGAAAAGGTAGCATTGTTTCCAAGTAATTTAACTGGACCTCCCCCACCCCTGCCAAATTGCTTAAGAATATTTACATGGATAAAAAAATTTTTACCATGCAACAAGTTAAAATTCACAATGTCTAGTAACCAATCAAAACTTACCAGCTATGCAAAAAAAGAGTGGGAAAATAGGACTCTTACTGATGAGATAAATCAAGTAATCAAAACTGATCCAGAGATCAAGGACTTTAAAACAGTTATTGTAAATGTATTCTCATAAGATCAAAGTTAAGTGGAGACAGAGAAGATATAAAAAAGACCCAGATATAAGTTCTAAAGATGAACATTACAATGTGTGAGATGAAAAATACACTGGATAAGCTTAATGGCAGATAACACATTGCAGAAGAAAAGATTAGTAAAGTTGAAAATACAGCAATAAAAACTATCCAAAATGAAACCCAGAAGAAAAGATAAAGAATAAAAAAGTAAACAGAGCATCAGTGAGTTATGGGACAAATTTAAGCAACCTAATATATCTAATTCTATAGAATTAGAGTACAGAGAATAGAAGAGGGAGTGGACAAAAATATTTAACCAGATAAAAGTCAGAAGTTTTCCAAGTTTGATGACAGCTATAAATCCACAAATCCAACAAGCTTAACAAATCTCCAAAATAATAAAATAAGAAAGATGAAAAAGCTACACCAAGGTACATCATAATCAAATTGCTTAAAACTAGTGTTAAGTAAAAAATGTTAAAAATAGAAAAAAAGAGAAACATTACATACAGAGTTGCAAAAATAAGGATGACAGCATATTTATATCATAAATAATTCAGTGGAGCACAATTTTAAAGAACTGAAAGAAATAATATCAACCTAGAATTCAATACCCATGAAAAATTGCTTTCAAAACAAAGGCTAAATAAAGACTTTGTCAGACATACAAAAAGTGAAAGAATCTATAAACTTCAGGCTTGAACTATAAGATAGGTTAAAGAAATTTATTTAGGCAGAAAGAAAATGATACCAGATGGAAATATGGATCTACACAAAGGAATGAAGTGCACAGGAAATAGTAACTAGTTAGGTAAAGTTTTAAGTTTTTTTCTGATTATTTAACTCTCTAAAAGATAAATGTTTAAACAAAAATAATAACAATGCAATGTAAGCTTTATGGTATATATAAAGTTAAATGGATAACAACAGTAGCACAAATATTGAGGGGAAAAAACGGAGGTATACTGTTTTTTTTTTTTTTTTAAAGATTTTATTTTTTCCTTTTTCTCCCCAAAGCCCCCCGGTACATAGCTGTGTATTCTTCGTTGTGGGTTCTTCTAGTTGTGGCATGTGGGATGCTGCCTCAGCGTGGTCTGACGAGCAGTGCCATGTCCGCGCCCAGGATTCGAACCAACGAAACACTGGGCTGCCTGCAGCAGAGCGCGCGAACTTAACCACTCGGCCACGGGGCCAGCCCCCGGAGGTATACTGTTTTAAGGTGCTTATGCTATATGTGTAGTGGTACCTTATCACTTAAAGGAAGATTGTGATAAGTTAAATATGTATCTTGTAAATCCTGAAACAACCATTAAAATGACAAGGCGAAGAGTTAGAGCTGAAAAGCCAACAGAGGAGATAAAATGATAGAAATATTCATGAATCTAAAAAACTGCAGTGAGTCGAAAAGGGGAACAAGGAAAAGAGAGAGATTTAAAAAAATGGCAAGATAACAAAATGACAAGAATAGATTAAATTTAAATGATGTAGAATCTCTAATTAAAATATAGAGATTGTCAAATTGTATAAAAAGTGCTAACCACTTATATGCTACCTACAAGAAACAAATTTCAAATACATAGACATAGACACAAGCAAGTTAAAAGTAAAAGGATGGAGGAATAGTTACCATCCTAACACTTTATAAAATAAAATCTGAGTGATTATATTGATATCAGACAAAGTAGCTTTCAGAGGAAAGAGTATTCCCAGGGATAAATAAGTTTATTTTGTAGTGATAAAGGGATAAATTTATCAAAATTTATACACTTAATAACAGAGCTTGAAAATACATGAGGCAGGAACTACTAGAACAATAAGAAGAAATAGTGTAACCCGCAGTTATAGTCAGAGATTTCAATAACCCTCTGTAAATACTGGATAGAACAGGAAAAAGAAATGAGTAAGGAAATAGAAGATTTTAACAACTCTATCAATTGACTTGACCTAACTGACATTTATAAAACCCCAAAACAAATGTTCTTTCGAAGTACATACAAAACATTCACAAGATGGACTGCATTGGGCCATAAAACAAATTTCAAAAAATTTAAAGGGATTCAAATCATTCAATGTATGTTACTGACCACAGTGGGATTAAGTTAGAAATCACTAACAGAATGCTTTCTGGCAAAATCCTCCAAAACTTAAAAATTAAATAACATACTTCTAAATCACATATAGGTCAAAGAAAAAAATCAAAGGAGAAATCAGAAGATATTTTGAATTGAATGAAAATGAAGATTCAATGTATCAGAATTTGTATGATGTTACTAAAGCAGTATTGAAGGGGAAATTTATAACACCAAATACCTATACTGGGAAAGAAGAAAGGTCTCAAATCAATGACTTCAGTATCCACTATAAGAAACAAAAAGAAAGGCAAAATAACACCAAAGTAAGTAGGAAAAGGAAATAATCAAGATCAGAGCAAAAATCAATGACTATAAGAGCAAGATGGCAGAATAGGAAGACCCAACCCTTGTCTACCCACAGAGACACTGACTTAATAACAATATATAGAAGAAAATATCTTTATGGGAACTCCAGAAGCCGGTTAAGAAGTTGCAGTGCCCCAGGCAGTTGGGGAAAAGTTGAAAACAGCCACACTGAAATGAATGAAAGCCATTTCACTTTACTCCCGAGTGCCTCACTCCCGAGCCAGCACAGCTTAGCGCTGTTGGAGATAACTGCAGCTCATGGCTTCTCCCTGAGGAGAAAGAGAAGAGTGGAACATGTGTCCAATGTGCAAGATTTTCAGAAAGCTGCCTGGAGGACTTGTTTCTTTTCTCCTCTAACTGGGAACACTTGGTATGGTTGGAAGCAGCATAGTTTGGATGACTGGGGACTGCTGAAAGTAGGAGAGAATGCGGGTAGTTTGCTCTCACACCAGAGAACCTTCAGTGCCATAGAGAGAGGCCAGTGTGGCTTGGTGCTATTAGAATAATGCACCCAACTCATGGTTCCTTGGGAGGAAGGGAGAAGAGCGGAGCATTCATCCAGCTTTATGAAGGGCTGTCCAAAGGACTGGTTTCTGTCTGGTCTGACTTGGAACCTTGGCAGGGAACCAGGATACTTTAGAGGCCTGGGAGTTGCCAAGAACAAAAGGGATTTGGGTGATTGGCTGCTACAACACCACAGAACCTGCAGTGTTGCAGAAAGATACCAGAGGGAGCAAGATTATGAGCTCCTAAGAAAAGAAACTAGCAAATCTCTCTAATTGGGAAATTACATGTTCAAGCCCAGAGAAGTGGCATCCCTGTGAAAAAAGGTTTCAGAGGCCTCTAGCATCTCTAGCTGGGTTAATTCCTGAATTCGTCCCCTATACAAAGTCTGTCCATGAAGACTGAAAGAAGTGCTGTGTTTTCTAATTCAAAAACAAAGCAAAAATAAACAAACAAACAAAAACCAAATAAAAACCACAGAGACACAAAGAAACAGGGAAATATGGTCCAATCAAAGGAACAAAATAAATCTGAAGAAATGGAAACCTACAAATTACCTGACAAAGATTTCAAAATAGTTGTCTTAAAGGAGGTCAATGATCTTTCAGAGAACACAGATAGACAACTGAACAAAATCAAGAAAATGTATTTAAAAAATGAGAATGTCAATGAAGAGACAGAAAGTATAAAGAAGGACCAAACAGACACACAGATCAATGGAACAGAACTGAGAGTCCAGAAATAAAACTGCACATCTATGGACAGGTAATTTTCGACAAGGGAGCCAAGAACACACATGGAGAAAGGAAAGTCTCTTCAAAAAATTTTGTTGGGAAAACTGGACAGCAACATGCAAAATAATGAAAGTAGACCATCATCTTACACCATATACAAAAATTAGCTCAAAATGGATTAAAGAGTTCAGTGTAAAACCTGAAACTATAAAACTCCTAGAAGAAAACCTAGGCAGCATGCTCTTCGACATTGGCCTTAGCAGTATCTTTGTGAATACCATGTCTCCTCAGGCATGCGAAATGAAAGAAAAAAATAAACAAATGGGACTACATCAAACTAAAAAGCTTCTGCACAGCAAAGGAAATCATCAGCAAAATGATAAGACAACCTAACAACTTGGAGAAGATATTTTCAAGTCATATATCCAATAAGGGTTAATATTCAAAATGTATAAAGAACTCATACAACCTAGCAACAAAAAAAAAACCCAATTGAAAAATGGGCAGAGGATCTAAATGGACATTTTTCCAAAGAAGATATACTGATGACCAACAGGCACATGAAAAGATATTCAACATCACTAATTATTAGAGAAATGCAAATCAATGAGATACGAGATATCACCTCACACTTCTCAGAATGGCTATTAAGAAATAATATTATTAGGAAATAACAAATGTTGAAGAGGATGTGGAGAAAAGGGAACCCTCATACAGGGCTGGTGGGAATGTAAACTGGTGCAGCCACTATGGAAAACAGTATGGAGATTCCTCAAAAAATTAAGACTAGAACTACTATATGATCCAGCTGTTCCACTTCTGGGTGTTTATCCAAAGAACATGAAAACGGTAATTTTCAAAGATATGTGTACCCTGATGTTCATTGCAGCACTATTTACAATAGCCAAGACTTTGAAACAACCTAAGTACCCATCAACAATGAATAGACAAAGAAGGTTTATTGCACAAAGATGGCGCCCTCAAACTGAAATCTCCTCTATGAGAGTAAGCCAGTTGTTGCAGGCTACTCTTACCTCTGACTATGGGAGAATGGGTAATATTCATCATGTATCCCTCCTCTGTAGGAAGGGTTTACATCTTCCTACTTCAACTCCTGTCTCAGCACTCATGGCTATGGTTCTCATTATTCAATATGACAGAATCAGTGTGGCATGGGTGTCATTATTACCAAATATGGGCCCTTTATAACATGACAATCAGCTATTGAATATCCAGAAAAAATACATCAGTGTCCACCAGTTTAGTATGACCCAAGATTTTCCAAACTGTGTTTTTTTACATGAAGTGTGCCCTTCTTTATATGGTAATACGTCTTAAAGCTCTACCCATGTGACATGTAAATACATATAGATCTTCTTAACTTTTAAAAACATTGTATTGAAATATGTTGTATACCATAAAGCCAGTTAAGTGTATAGCTTAGTTAATTTTTTTCAAAGTGAACACACTTGTGTAACCATTACCCAAATCAAGATATAGAACACTATCCAGCATCCTGGAAGACTTTCTCATGTCCTTCTCAGTCATTACCTCAATCTCTCCATCCAACAGTCACTACTATGCTGGCTTCCACCACCATGGTTTAATTTGGCCAGTTTAAATCTTTGTAAATAAAACCAGACAGAGTGCACTGTTTTTTCTGGCTTCTTTCACTCAGCATTATGTATGAGAAATTTGTCCATGTTGTTTCATTAGCAGTAATTTGTTATTTTAAATTGCTGTGTAGTATTCCATTACATGAACACATGACAATTTATTTGTCTAATTAGTGTATGTTGAAATTTGGTATGTTTACCACTTTTTTGCCTACCTTGAATAATAGTGTATTTATCTGTCTTGTGTGTGTGAACATCATTTTGGGGATGATACCTAAAGGTAGAATTGCTAACTGGTCATAAGGATGTATGTATTCAGCTATGTTCAGCTTTAATAGATACTGCTGAATAGTTTTCCAAAGTGGTTTTACATGTGTATGAGCAGTGTAAGAGAATTCCAGTTCTGAACCTGCTCACTGCCATTCTGTGTGGTCAACCTACTTCCTCAATCTTCTCAATGAGTAGTGGTATCTTATTGTAGTTTGTATTTGCATGCCCGTTATGACTTATGATTTTGACCAGCACTTTATGTTATCATTGGTCACTTAGATAAGTATACTATTATCAATAAAATGCCTGTTCAAGCCTTTTGCACATTAAAATATTTTTCCTGCCACTTTCTCACTAATTTGCAGGAATTCTTAATAGATTATGGATATGAATGCTTTGCCAGATAAATATATTATAAATATCTTCTTCCGGTTTTGTGTCTTTTGATGAACGTAAGTTTTTCATCTAAATCAAGTCTAATTTAACAATCTTTTCCTTTATAGCTGGTGCTTTTTTGTGTCCTATTTAAGAAAGCATTGCCTTTCATTTGGTTATAAAAATATTTTCCTGTGTTATCTTCTGAGTTGAGGCTGAAGGAAGATTATTAAAATGGAGAAAGAACTGAGGGATTAGATGGATTATCTGCATCAGTGGTTTTCAAACTTTACTACACATTAGAGACACCTGGAAAGCTTTAAAACCCCTGATGCCCCTGCTGTGCCCCAAACTGACTAATTTGGAATCTCTTGGTTTGGGACCTAGGCATTGGTATATTTTAATTGATGTAGAGAGCATTTAGGCAGGACAAATCAGCAAAGGAAGGACAGCATGGGAGGTAATTTGGTGAATATCAATTTGGACTAGATTATAGGCTCTACAGAGTGAAGTAATGGTGAGTCTCACCAGAGTTAAAGCTGTGGCCTATAGAATTTTAAGTACAGAATAAAGATTTAGATTTAATTCAACAAAATAGTGGGGTTGAACAAGTATTTTGAGGAAATTAATATGATTCACCAATACATTAGGAGGATTAAAGTGGCAGTGGGGTGCCAGCCCTGATGGTTTAGTGGTTAAAGTTCAGTGCACTCCACTTCGGCAGCCTGGGTTCAGTTCCCAGTTGCAGAACCATACCACTCGTCTGTCAGTAGCCATGCTGTGGCAGTGGCTCATATAGAAGAAGTAGAAGCACTTACATCCAGAATATACAACTATGTACTGGGGCTTTGGGGAGGAAAAAAAAAACGGAGAGGAAGATTGGCAACAGATGTTAACTCACGGCGAATCTTTCCCAGAAAAAAAAAAAAATTGCAACAAGAAAATTACTAAATAAATAAGTAAATAAATAAAGTGGCAGTGGGGTAGAGGTAGATTGGAAGTGGGAGAAACAAGAGCAAATTTTCAAACTAGTACCTATAATCTGGCTTCTATAACCCTGCTAATCATCAGACTCTGTATGGTGAATTTTTTTTATGTGCTTTTTCTAGCAAGAGGATCTAAAACTATCATTAGATTTTGAAAAGAATCTGAAACTCTTCAAAGGCTAAAAACAACTAGATAAGAAAAGGAAATCAGTTAATGGTTATTATGCTTTGCCACTTAAGAGTCGCTGAAGACCCAAACCATGTTGTGGCAGTTAACGTGGAAAAGAGATGACTGATGGTAGAGATGTTTGTGGCTGGACTAAGAGGTGTTAGAGGCTGACTGGTGTGTGTGTGTGTGTGTGTGTGTGTGTGTGTGTGTGTGTGTGTGTGTGAGAGAGAGAGAGAGGTGAGGGGGGTGGAGAGAGAAAGAGAGGAAGGAAAGAAGGGAGGGAGGGAGAGAGGAGGGGGGAAAAGGACAAAAACCGTAATGAACTAAAAGAAAAGAGAACAGAGAGAATGCAAATGTGATTAAAAGGAAAATGACCAACAGGAATGAGCAGTGGAAGAGATATTAAGTTAAGCTTTTAAAGCTTGAGTTTGACAGATAGATATAAGTGAATTTCTAAATAAATTGTATTGAAGTGATCAGAAAGAAAAGTCAATAATCAACCTAGGCTCTTTATGTTTTTCCAAGAAGCATTCAATGGATATGACAGCTGGAAGACTAATTTTCATTCTACTTGTTTGTTCTTTGCTAATAAAAATATATCCTTTTATTTTCTGCTTGGAGATCTATACATTAAATAAAATTTAAAATATGTATTGTAACCAGAATAAGATCCTTTAACCATAGATTTCAAAGAAAGAATTATTTTACATGATAAAAATAAGTACTTAAAAGTTAAGATTTAGATACAACTATTGAAAGAGCTTAGAAATTCATTATAGTTATGAAGGGATAAATTTTTAAAACTCCAGTTTTCTCACATAGAGGTAGGAAAGAATTATTGCACAAGGCACTGACAGATGAGCTACATCTTGTCACTGATTCACAGATAAGGCTATGGTGAATGAAATAAGTGATTAATAGGAAAAAAATTGGCAGGTTCCTACCTTCAACCATATTACGTATGTGTAGGGCCAGAATGATGACATTAAGTGTCCTTGGGTTAAATAAAAAAGCAGTGAGAAAAATCATAGATTTGTTTTTTGGCAGATTGGGTTCATAAGGAAAAACCACATTCAATTTATACTAATAAAATAGAGAGTGTTCAAAAGGAGTCTTTGCAAACCATTACTCTTCAAACAGAGGGTGAGTCATCATAAAGTCTGCCTGTGGTTATCATTATCTTGCCACTTGATAAAATGATGTCTATAGCTCCAGTAAGCACATCAGTTTTTCATGATAAAATTACATTTTATTTTCTAAGATTTGACAATCTGATAACTTCCATAGAGCTAAGTGTACTAGGTAGGAGCTTAGTTTTCTATACCTCCCCTGCCCCTCAATTTTTTTAACTTGTTGTGCATTCAGAAATTTGTAAGGCATTATTGGAATTAGTGAAATTGGAAAGTTCCAATTTGCCTGACTATTGTTAGTTAATTTTTTTATTCAGTAACAGTAGTTTACATCATTGTGAAATTTCAGTTGTACATTATTTCTTGTCTGTCACCACATAAACGCTCCTCTTCACCCCCTATGCCCACCCCCCACCCCTCTTCCCCTGGTCACCACTGAACTGTTGTCTTTGTCCACGTGTTTATTTATATTCCACATATGAGTGAAATCATATGGTGTTTGTGTTTCTCAGTCTGGCTTATTTTGCTTGGCATAATATCCTCCAGGTCCATCCATATTGTTGCAAATGGGATGATTTTGTCTTTTTTATGGCTGAGTAGTATTCCATTGTGTATATATACCACATTTTCTTTATCCAATCATCAGTCGATGGGCACTTGGATTGTTTCCGTGTCTTGGCTATTGTGAATAGTGCTGCAATGAACATGGGGGTACATATGTTTCTTTGCATGGTTGATTTCAAGTTGTTTGGGTAGATACCCAGAAGTGGGATAGCCAGGTCTATGGTCGTTCTATTTTTAGTTTTTTGAGGAATCTCTATACTGTTTTCCATAGTGGCTGCATCAGTTTGCATTCCCACTAGCAGTGTATGAGGGTTCCCTTTTCTCCATACCTCTCCAACATTTGCTGTTTTTAGTCTTAGTGATTATAACCATTTTAACAGGTGTAAGGTGATAGTGTAGTTTTGATTTGCATTTCCCTAATGATTAATGATGTTGAGCATCTTTTCACATGCCTATTGGCCATCTGTATAACTTCTTTGGAAAAATGTCTGTTCCTATCCTCTGCCCATTTTTTCATCAGGTTTTTTGTTTTGTTGTTGTTCAGTTGTGTGAGTTTATTATGTATTTTGGAGATTAACCCCTCGTTGGTTATATGATTAGCAAATATTTTCTCCTAATTGGTGGGTTGTCTCTTTGTTTTGATTCTAGTTTCTTTTGCCTTGCAGAAGCTCTTTAGTCTGATGAAGTCCCACTTGTTTATTTTTTCTTTTGTTTCCCTTGTCTGAGAAGACATGGTGTTCAAAAAGATCCTTTTAAGTTCAATGTCAAAGAGTGTACTACCTAGATTATCTTCCAGGAGTTTTATGGTTTCAGGGCTTATCTTCAAGTCTTTGATCCATTTTGAGTTTGTTTTTGTGTATGACCTGAGGTAATGGTTTACTTTCATTCTTTTGCATGTGGCTCTCCAGTTTTCCAAACACCATTTATTGAGAGACTGTCTGTTCTCTGTTGTATGTTCTCGGCATCTTTGTCAAAGATTAGCTGTCTGTAGACGTGCGGTTTTATTTCTGGGCTTTGAGTTCTGTTCCATTGATCCGTGTGCCTGTTTTTGTACCAGTACCATGCTGTTTTGATTCCTGTGGCTTTGTAGTACATTTTGAAGTCAGGGGTTGTGATGCCTCCAGCTTTGTTCTTTTTTCTCAGTATTGCTTTAGCAATTCGGGGTCTTTGATTGCCCCATATGAATTTTAGGATTCTTTCTTCTATTTCCATGGAGAATATCTTTGGGATTCTGATTGGGATTGCATTGAGTCTGTAGATTGCTTTGGGTAGTATGGACATTTTAATTATGTTTATTGTTCCAATCCAAGTACATGGAATCTCTTTCCATCTCTTTATGTCATCATCTATTTCTTTCAATAATGTCTTATAGCTTTCATTGTATAAGTCCTTCACCTCCTTGGTTAAATTTATTCCTAGATATTTTATTATTTTTGTTGCAATTGTAAATGGAATTGTATTCTTGAGTTCTCTTTCTGTAAGTTCATTATTAGGGTATAGAAATGCAACTGATTTTTGTAAGTTGATTTTGCACCCTGCAACTTTACTGTAGTTGTTAATTATTTCTAATAGTTTTTAAATGGATTCTTTAGGGTCTTCTATATATAAGTTCATGTTGTCTGCAAACAGCAAGAGTTTTACTTCTTCACTCCCTATTTGGATTCATTTTATTCCTTTCTCTTGCCTAATTGCTCTGGCCAAAACCTCCAGTACTGTGTTGAATAAGTGTGGTGATAGTGGGCATCTTTGTCTTGTTCCTGTTCTCAGGGGGATGGTGGTCAGTTTTTGCCCATTAAGTATTATGTTGGCTGTGGTTTGTCATATATGGGCTTTATTATATTGAGGTAATTTCCTTCTATCCCCATTTCATTAAGAGTTATCACAAATGACTGTTGGATCTTGTCAAATGCTTTGTCTGCATCTATTGAAATGATCATGTGGCTTTTATTCCTCATTTTGTTAATGTGGTGTATCACACTGATTTGTGGATGTTGAACCATGCCTGTGTCCCTGGTAGAAATCCCATTTGATCATGATCAATGGTCTTTTCGATGTATTGCTGTATTCGGGTTGCCAATATTTTGTTAAGGATTTTTACATCTGTATTCATCAGCGATGTTGGCTCGTAGTTTTCCTTTTTTGTGTTGTCCTTGTCAGACTTTGGTATCAGAGTGATGTTGGCCTCATAGAATGTTTTAGGAAGTGTTCCTGTTCCTGACTTTTTGGAATAGCTTGGGAAGGATAGGTATTAAATCATCTCTGAAAGCTTGGTAGAATTCTCCAGGGAAGCCATCTGGTCCTGGGCTTTTATTATTTGGGATGCTTTTGATTACTATTTCAATCTCTTTACTTGTGATTGATCTGTTCAGATTATCTATTTCTTCTTGATTCAACTTTGGGAGGTAGTAAAAGTCTAAAAGTTTGTCGGTGTCTTCTAGATTGTGCATTTTCTTGGCATATAGCTTTTCGTAGTATTCTCTTATAATCCTTTGTATTTCTGTGGTATCCATTGTTACTTCTCCTCTTTCATTTATAAGATTATTTATCTGAGCTTTCTCTCTTTTTTTCTTTGTAAGTCTGGCTAGGGGTTTGTCAATTTTGTTGATCTTCTCAAAGAACCAGCTCTGTTTCATTCATCCTTTCTGCTGCCTTTTTTGTTTCAATTGCATTTATTTCTGCTCTGATTTTTATTATTTCTCTCATTTTGTTGACTTTTGGCTTTGTTTGTTCTTCTTTTTCTAATTCAATTAGTGTATTTTGAGATTGCTTATTTGAGATGTTTTCTTGTTTGTTAAGATGAGCCTGTATTGCAATGTATTTCCCTCTTAGTACTGCTTTTGCTGTATCCCATATGACTTGGTATGGTATGTTTTCATTTTCATTTGTCTCCAGATATTTTTTGATTTCTCCAATTATCCATTGGTTGTTCAATAGCATGTTGTTTAGTCTCCACATCTTTGTCCCTTTCTCAGCTTTTTTCTTGTGATTAATTTCTAGCTTCATAGCATTGCAATCAGAAAACATGCTTGTTATTATTTCAATCTTCTTTAATTTATTGAGGCTTGCCTTGTTTCCCAACATATGGTCTATCGTTGAGAATGTTCTGTGTGCACTTGAGAAGAATGTGTATTCTGCTGTTTTTGGATGGAGTGTTCTATATATCTCTATTAAGTCCAACTGGTCTAGGTTTTCATTTAATTCCACTGTTTCCTTGTTGATTTTCTGTCTGGATGATATAGCCATTGATGTGAGTGGATTGTTGAGGTCCCATACTATTATTGTGTTGTTATTAATATCTCCTTTTAGGTCTTTTAATAGTTGCTGTATGTACGTTGGTGTTCCTCTGTTGGGTGCATAGATATTTATAAGTGTTATGTCTTCTTGGTAGAGCGTCCCTTTGATCATTATATACTGCCCCCTTTGTCTCTCTTTACCTGTCTTATCTTGAAGTCTACTTTGATATAAATATCGCGACACCTGCTTTCTTTTGTTTGCCCTTAGTTTGGAGTATCATCTTCCATCCCTTCACTTGGAGCCTGTGTTTGCTGTTGGAGTTGAGATGTGTTTCCTGGAGGCAGCATATTGTTGGGTCTTGTTCTTTAATCCATCTTGCCACTCTGTGTTTTTTTACTAGAGAATTCAATCTATTTACATTTGGGGTGATTATTGATGTATTAGGGCTTAATGCTGCCATTTCATCATTTTCCAGTTCTTCTGCATTTCCTTTGTTTCTCATGCTGTGTATTTTGGTCTACTAATTGAGTTATGTACTTTTTTATGTTGTGTTTCCTTGTTTTCTCCTTATTTATTATTTGTGTCTCTGTTCCACTTTTTTGTTTAGTGGTTACCATGAGGTTTCCATTTAAAATCTCGTAGATAACATAGTCCATTTTCTGATGGCCTCTTATTTCCTTAGACTAAACTGATTCTGTCCCTTTCCTTTTCCCCTCCTAAGTTGTGTTTCTCACATCTTATTCCATCTTCTGTTGTGAGTTTGTGGTTAAAATGACAAGATTATCTTTGTTTTTGGTGTTTTCCTTCCTTTTATCTTTAATGTTGTACTTGAGTATTTGTTGACCTGTTCTGATGTATAGTTACAATTTTCTGATTTTGTCTGCTTATTTATCGCCTTATTGCATGCTTTGTAACCTGTTTTTTTTTTCAGGTAGGAGGGCCTTCTTCTGGATTTCTTGGGGGAGGGCTGATCTCGTGGCTATGAACTCCCTTAGCTTTTGTTTATTTGGGAAAGTTTTTATTTTTCCATCATATCTGAAGGATATTTTTGCTGGATAGAGTATTCTTGGCTCAAAGTTTTTGTCCTTCAAAGATTTGAATATGTCATTCCAGTCTCTCCAGTCTCTCCTTGACTATAAGTTTCCTGCAGAGAAATCTGCTGAAAGCCAGATAGGGGTTCCTTTGTGGGTTATTTTCTTCTGCTTTGCTGCTCTTAGTATTTTTTCTTTGTCATTCACTTTTGCCAGTTTCACTACTATATGCCTTGCAGTAGGGCTTTTTACATTGACATATTTAGGAAATCTGATAGCCTCTTCCACATGGATTTTCATCTCCTTCCCTAAGTTTGGGAATTTCTCTGCTATTATTTCTATGAACAAGCTTTCTGCTCCATTCTCCTTCTCTTCTCCCTCTGGAATACCTATGATTCTTATTTTGCGTTTCCTAGTTGTTGGATATTTTTCAGAGACTTTCTTCATTTCTTTTTAGTCTTAGTTCTCTCTCTTCCTATATCTAGAGCATTTGAATACGTCTATACTTGATTATGCTGATTCACTTCTCTATTGTGTCCACTTAAGAGTTCAGGGAATCCATATTTTGTTTTATCTCATCAATTGTGTCTTTCACCTCCAATGTTTCTGATTGATTCTTCTTTATAGCTTCAATCTCTTTTGTGAAGCAGCTCCTGAACTCATTGAATTATTTCTCTACCTTCTCTTTTACCTCGTTGTTTTTTGATGATAGCTATTTTGAATTCTCTGTCATTTAGATTACATATTTCTGCGTCTTCAGGACTGATTTTTGGGTCCTTGTCATTTTCTCTCTGGTCTGGAGATTTAATATAATTTTTGATACTGCTACAGGGCATGGTTTTGTTCTTTTGCATCCTGTTATTATTTGGTCGCAGTCACCATCTATCGCTACTAAGTGGGGGTCAAGAGCTGTGTATTCTGAGCCATCTGCACTCTGCTGGGATCTCAAGTGCTGGAGCCAGTGCTGGGTGGGTGGGGGGAGGGGCACTTTCTTCAGCCTGCTGTTGGGGTTTTCTCGCTCTGCCCTCACTTTCTGCTCTCCTGGGGTGTTGGCTTGATGAGGTCACCTCTGTGTTAGCTTTCACCTCAGTAGGGGCTTTCCCAAGGCTGTGAGGGACCCTGGAGATCTTTGATGTTCCCATGAATGAGCATCCCTTCCCCTATTCCTTCCCTTTTGGAGGCCACATGCAGTCCCAGATAGCAATCTTTTGGGGAGGGAGCGAGGTTTCCTCTTACCCTGTTCCACCTCCTCCAAAAGGAGCTCTAGCCTCTCCACCCTCTGGTGTTTGGCTGCGTGGGTCTCTCAGATGTCTTTTCTATTCTGTGGATGTCCTCTGTTGGAGTATGAATGTCTTTTTTGTTGTATGGTGGAGGGGAGAGATCGCTGGAGAACTCACTCTGCCATGATGCTGATATCACTCTCAGCTATTGTTAGTTATTTTTTTCTAGCAGACTTTTGCAACCTAGAGGCAAGCTCAGAGATGGTAGGTGCTTGGGATTTGAGAAGATGGGTGGGAGGAAAAGCCAAAGAGGATGGCAGGGAAGGACATTGATATGAGTCTGTGAAATAATAGGTAATAGGATCTGAGCTAGATAGAGAGGACAGTAAAAGTGGATGATGCCACCAAGCGGGAAAGATGTAGCGGACCTGGCCATGCCAAACGTGTTGTAGAACATTGAGAGTAGGAATAATTAAAGCAAGGTATGGAGTAGATGCTCAGTAAATACTCTTTCTGTTGCCCTTTATTTTCTCCTCACTCTAAGGATAAAGACAATTTGATGTGTGATATTATCTAACTCCTTTGATGAATAAAAATAGAAAATATGTTATGCTTTAAAATGATTCATAATGCTAAATAAAAATAAAAGTGCAATGGCTATGGCATGTTAGGAAAGAAATATAAGAGAAGGAAGTAGCTTTTAAATGACTAAGAAATATTATCTTTTAACATTCATTTTTAGAGTCTCTTTCACTGTAATAATTATAGTATTCATATTTTTTGCAATGTACTGATTAAGCACAGTTGGAATTAGGGCATATGAAGTACTAAACCACAGTAAAAGAAATAATATCACACTATTAGCCAGTTTGGTGTTCCATGTATATTAAGTGCCTGAAGGTGTTAAATTATAGATATTCAAATTACCTTTATTATCTTTTTATGGAAAACTTACTTAAAGGTACTATAAAACTCTACCTAGTATAAAAGTGAATAAAATTATGTGCTGTAGTAAATTAACTTTGATGCCAAATCTTCCTATATGACAAATCCTTTTTTGGGGTGGCATTTATTATGAAAGTAATAGTAAGAGACTAATGTGTAATTATAACTGCTTTTAGATGACAGTATAAAAACATTAAAAATGCAAAACATTAATTTATGATGAATTATAACGCCTGACATGATCCAGTTAAGCCTTAGTCAAATCCATATTTAGCTTTGTTAAAAATGACTTAAACTTAGTTGTTGATATCTTTATTTCTCCTTGTCTACCCATAATGTGATTGCTCTCATTTTAATGAAGAAGGGGGAAGGGACAAATATTAAACAAATAGATGAGAAGAGAAGTTTGCTTTACTATTTACTTCTATTGTTGGTTGACAAGTCAAAATTTATATATGAGTTTTGATGGATAGAAATAGACTGAAATTTGTGGCAAAGCAAACTGTGCTCAAACTCAGGTGGAGTGTCTGAATAAAACTGATACCTATGCAAATTTGGGACTCATTGTAATTGCTATGCTTTTTAACCTTCACCTTTACTCATGAAAGATAAATACTTCCTACCCTCAAAGATCTTACCATCTAGAAGGATAGATGGACAAGATGAATGTGTGTATAATAAGTAAAATGATATTCAAGGTGTACAAAGCTTAAGAATGTTTTCCTCAGACTGGGGAATTAGAGGAAGCTGCATAAGGAAGATAATACTTCAACAGAAGCTAGGGGGCTAGTTGGATTTGATCTGTTTGGGGAGGGTGTGTGGGTCTATGTGAACAGGAGAAGAGTTGTAGGTGGGGCCGGGATATTCCAGACAGAGAGATCAGCTCATGCAAAGGTCTGAAGGTATGAATGAATGTTTCACGTGCTAAATATTAAAAATAGTTAAATATGGCAGGAGTATAAGAGAATTGTGAAGGACGAAGCTTGAATGTTGGGCAGGGGCATCTTGTGGAGGGACTTAGATGCTAAGGCAAAGGGTTAGAAGTTTAGTGTTCAGCCTGAAAAGGGCCATTGAAGGAGAAAAAGCAATGGAAAGGCTCCTCTGGTTGCCTTGTAGAAGATGGATTGGAGAGTGTATCTAGAGGAAGGAGAAAGATTTAGAGACTCAATGAGCAGGTACAAACTAAAACTGCAAGTGTGACAGAAATGATGTTTTCAAATAGCTTATTGCAATAGACTGGTCTCGTCTCATCTCACAAACTATGTCCTTATCCTTCTAAAACATTAATGTATGTATGTGAAATTAATGTCTCTTCTGGAGACTTGGCTAGGAAAGAATCCACTTCCAAGCTCATTCAGGTTGTAGGTAGGATCCATTCCCTTGTGGCTGGATGACTGAGAGCCGGAGTGTCTTACTGGCTGTTGGCTAGAAGTTGCTCTCAGATGCTAGTGGCCACCTGCCACTATATTGGGCAGTTTATAAAAGGGCAGTTTGCTTATTCAAGGCCAGCAGGCCTTGTGGGCTCTTCCATCTGTGGGCTAATGTAATCCAGTCTTATATAATTTAAGGTAATCATGGGAGTGACATCCCATCACCTTTGCTATATTGGGTTTCTATGGGTTGGAAGCAAGCCACAGGTTCTGCTTAATCTAAAAAGGAGGGGATTATAGAAGAATATGACTCAGAGGGCAGCCTTAGAGTATGTCCTCCATGCATACGTTCATGAAGTTCTTTATCAAAAATAATAATTTAGTAGCTAATCCTATTGAAATTGAATAATCTATTATGTTTCAGAAGGTGATCTTAAAATACAATTGGATTCATTGGTATCCAACCATATCCCTTCTCCTGCTGCTTATAACATTCTGATAATTTCCAAACCCACTTAGAATAAAGGCCAAACTCCTCACCAAGGTCTGTAGACCAACGTGAGTTGGCCCTCTTAATCATTTCCTATTATTTTCCCCCTTCCCCCTGTGCCCCAACCATATTCTAAATTTATTCTCAAGATAGGCCTAGTTATTCCCTCTCCCTGCTTATCTTCTTGTTAATACCACCTCAAGGTAAATGCCATTTTCTCAGAAAGGCTTTCTCTGACTACTTAATCTAGAATTTTACCTCTCTTCCTTAAGTATTGTGTAACCTGGTTTCTACTGCCTTTTTGGAACTGGTCAATGGTGATATTTTCTTCTGGCTTATATTGATTATTGCTGGTTAGCCCCCACCTCCTCTATAGTAGAATACAAGTTCATAAGAGCAGAATCTTAATGTGCCTAGCTTGTCTTACTACTTCCAGCTCCCAGAGCAGTTTGTCTCCTTGGTGGGGCTTAACACGTATTTGTTGAATGAATGAATGTCCCACATAAATCTCCAGTGGAAGCAGCTTTTACTATTAATAAAGAATCAGATTCACACTTTTAAAAATGCTTATTTTACCTTGTATGTTTTTGGTTTGACTCTGTATATAACTGTCAAAATCTTAACAAATACTATGACTTGTAATTCTTCAGTAATCACCACAAAACCTCATGCTCTGAGAACATCATTTCCGATACTGAATATGTGTTGGTTGCTTGTCAGGACATAACCTCTGTTTTCATTGAAACGTAACCATGGATTAACTATTTGCCCTTACTTACTGATTAACAAGACTTTTTTTTCCAAGTCATGCTGTTACTGACTAAATATATTTTGGACAACATAAATGATTATGTATTCTAGGAAAAAATAATGAAGAAACCTATTGCAGCTGCAATCTACTTATCTTCTTAAAGAAACTCATGCACAACAACACCACATTTAAGATTAAGATAATCAATATGTGGTGTAATACAAGTACTTTAGGAATTTTAGTGATTTTGGGGATATACTACTATCTTTGAAAGGGACATGATAACTCCATTTAGAAAAAAAGAATCTTGGTTATGTAAACATAGTCTGTGCCTGCTTCCAGGTTGTACAGTGCTGCCAGGTGATGAGCTTGATAAATGAGGTTGGTTTGTGTCTGGAGCACAAACTGTGCTACTGGCAATGTGGACTAGACAAAATAGAGATCTGGAGAGGAGCTGGATGAATGATGGGTTGCACAGAGCTTGCATTTTTCCTTTTTTATGTGGGAACTATTCAACATTGAAAAAAATGTACTTAAAATTTTTTTTAAACCAAGAAAATAGCTTCAATCAATTTTCTAGTATTAAGAATAAAATTTCGCATGTTTTATCAGGAGACAAGACTGAAACTCGAACTTACAGAAGCACGCTTAAATATGTGGGGATTTATAGAAGCATTCATTTAATACCTTGTAACACAGTAGCTTGAAAAGAAGTATGCAAAAATTTATATATAATTAAGATCAAAGTTTAAAAATGCTGATAATGAAAGTAAAGGTCATGCTACAGGAATTCAAGTGAAGAAGCAAAGCTAGAGGAAGGTAATTAATCTTCAAAACCAAAAGTATTGTAATAGCAATTGTCTATTTGAGATTTATAATTGAATTTTCAAGAACCATAGACTTGTCTACTTTTAGAGGTGAAAACAAGAAACGTGTGTGGGAATTTATGACATTTCCTTAGCATTATTTTTATTTTTTAATGAAGAGTCTCAAACTATTAATCTAGGTGAGATATCTATAATTACTGATCAAAATCTGTCCTGGGGCAGGTTCACTAATAGCTCATGATCATCAGTGACTGAAGTTTTAATGGGTTTTATCAACAAGGACTACATGAATGTAAGAAGGGATAATTTCTTTTCCTATAAGAGACAGATTCTTTTCTTTTTGATGTTATCACCTTAAAATATCTTTCATGAATTATACAAAGCTTGCAGCACTGCTTTGAGTCAGATGGTGTTTGTATGCCCTTCAGTCATAAGGTTTCAAAGAAAGTCCTTCTCCCCCACAAAGAATGAGGGGAAGGAAAGTTTCATTCACTATTCAGTATGGTACACAGGCACTGGTGTTGTGATGTATGATGGGTTTACATTGCTAAATAAAATAAAAGTTTCTTGCACTTTTGTGTTTTCTATCTATTGAATAAACAAATAAACAGATTTTTTTAAGAACAACTTGTGCTATGTCTCTGAATGAACAATGTTCAGGATGTAAAACACTAGGAAACTTGTTTAGAGATGATGTTTTGGGAGGGCCTCTTTGGTGAATTGGCTTTTAAGTTGAGATTTGGAAGATATCATGGAGAAATCACTGGGTGAAAACAAGTGAATATGGCCTTTTATAAGCCAAGAGAAGAAAAGAAGGAGCTTTCTACAGTGTCACCCTCTGCAGATCAGTCAGTTAAGGACAATGATACGTAATCACTAGATTTAGTTAAAGGAAGGTTGTAAGTTGTTTTGGCAAGAGCCGTTTTAGTTGAGAGGTAGAAAACAAAATTAAAATTGCTCAGAATTGAGGAATAGATGAAGGGGGGCTGGTGGTAGTGAAGGAAAGCCATGAACATAGCCAATCTCAAAAACAATTTATTTGGCCAATTTCATGTTGTTGAATGATCTAAATACTTGATAACATGGGTTGTAAGTTGAAGTTAATAGCATTATTATATTGTTAATCATTATGAAGGAGTGTTATACAACCATTAAAAGTGACATGAGAGAAGAATATTTAATGATATATGTAAAGCACACTAACTTGAAAACTGAAAAGCGGAATATAATATTGGATATACAAAAATATTTAAAAATACATGTGATTATAATACATCTGCCTATGAATATATATAAATAGAAAAACATGTCAATGTTAGGTATCATAATTACATATTATGTTCAATATATGTGTATATGTATAAATATAACTGGAAGGGTTTATATTCATTGAATATAAACAGATGTTATATAAGTATAAACAGATGTTATCTCTGTGTGATAGTTTTATATTGAGGTTAAATTTTTTACAATGAATGTGTATTACTTTTATAATCACAATTTAAAAATTAAGCATTATAAATAAAGTATAATAAACTCTAAAATCACATAGACTTGGTTCAATTCTATGCCCTGGGATCCACTAATTTAACTTCTTTGAGTCACATTTTTTAAAAAAAATTACTTTTCAATTTTTAATTTTATTGAGGTCATATCGACTTTTAACATTATGTAAATTTCAGGTGTACATTATTATATTTCAGTTTCTGTATAGATTGCATCATGTCCACCACCAATAGTCTACTTAGTTTACTTTTTTTTTACACATGGGCCTCTTTACCCCTTTCACCCTCCCCCATCCCCTTTTCCTCTGGTAACCACTAATCTGTTCTCCTTATCTATATGTTTGTCTATCTTCCACATGTAAGTGAGTCACACTTTTATTCTCTGTGAAAGTGGAATTATAATAGAATCCTTGTAAGATTTTTAAGATCATATTAATATGTATTAAAACTTCTAACACTTTAAAAAGTAATTATACTTTCAATAATTTACTTTTATAGTCTGAATGTTGGGTCCCTCCCAAATTCATGTGTTAAAACCTAATCCCCAATGTGGTGGTATTTGGAGGTGTTGGGCCTTTAGGTGGTGCTTAAGTCGTGGGGGTGGAGCCCTCATGAATGGGATTAGTGCCTCCAGAGAGTTCCCTGCCCATTCCTCCATGTGAGGACATAGCAAGAAGACGGCTGTTTATGGACTAGGAGGCAGGCTCGCACTAGACACCAAATCTTCTGGCATCTTGATCTTGGACTTCACAGTCTCCTGAACTGTGAGAAATAAATGTTTGTTTTTTAAGTCACCTGTTCTACAGTGTTTTTGTTATAGCAGCCGAAATGGACTAGGACACCTGCCATAGATTTAAAAAAATATATTCATATATATATATACACACACACACATTCACACACATATGTAACATTTATATTTTTAAATTATATATAATATATATAAAAAGCATGTGTCTTCAGTTAGATATATAAACAGAACAATGGTGCAATAAACTAGGGAAAGACAATAGAATTTTAAGTAAGCTAATAGAAACATTGGATAAACTAGTGTTGACGAAAATAATCCATAACCAATCTATAAATGAAAATTTGGGTGAGTTTATTCTGAGCTGAAATCTGAGGACCATGGCCCGGGGCCTTTCTTCCTGAAGGAAGAAAGGGCACCAAAGAAGTGAGGGATACAGAGTGGTTATATACCCCCAAACAGGCTGTTCCACATATGATTGAAATGTCCCTCCCACAATAGTCACAAGATTGCCCTGTCGGCACAGCGCTTGATGGACACAGCAGGTAGTGGGTCTGCTCTCTCGAAGGGCGTAGCAGGAGGCAAGCCTGTTGTCTCGAGCTATGTGGTTACAGGTGAGCTCAGCAATCAATTCCTAGCCTAAGGAAAGATGCTTAATCCTTAAGGGAATGCCAGTGTTGGGAGGGGGAGGGAAGTTGCACCTTTATCTCAAGGGCCTTTGTTCTTGCCATAGGGAATATCTAAAGCAGATATACAGTGCATGCTCAACGGCCTTGGTCAGGCTCTTTTGGAAAGACAAGGTCAGACCAAATTAGGTTTACACAAAATGGCTTCCTCATATACTCCAATATATCCTATTACTTGCCATTTTTATTTTTCACTAGTAGGTACAATATGTAACATTAATGATTCTGTATTGCCCTATTTTTTTACAATAAAAGTAGTAATTTTTGATGGGAGAAAATCTTTATCATCCATAATACATACCCTTTGAAAATTTTCTGTGATTGTAAGGATCTCTAGAAAGTATCCTGTCATCACTATGTGCTTATGTAATCTACAGACACCAAATATAATCCATTGACATGTTAAATGGGTAACTGTGCTTCTGGAATTTGGAGGGTAGGAGAATTTTAAAATATCATCACAATAAAATGAAAAAGTCAGTTATAAATTGGGCCCACAAAAATGAAAAGTGGAGATTTTCCTGTACTACTTTATGATGTGGGGTTGGTGAGCCGAGTCATCGAAAGAAAGATTTCTTAGACTCTCAAGATCTGGCAGGCGTGCTCTTTTATTTAGAGAATAGTGTGGAATAGCATGGGGACAGGACCCATGGGCAGGCAGAGTTGGTGCGTGGGGACAGGACCCACGGGCAGTCAGAGTTGGTGCGTGGGGACAGGACCCACGGGCAGTCAGAGCTCCTGCTGCTGCTGCTTCTGCTGCCCCCGCTGGCATGGGGACAGGGCCCATGGGCAGGCAGAGCTGGTGCATGGGGACAGGGCCCACTGGCAGTCAGAGCTCCTGCTGCTGCCGCTTCTGCTGCCCCCGCTGGCATGGGGACAGGGCCCATGGGCAGGCAGAGCTGGTGCGTGAGGACAGGGCCCACAGGCAGTCAGAGCTCCTGCTGCTGCCCCGAGTTGTGGGTTAGGGCTAAATTTAAGGCATAGGTATGTGAGTCATCTCTTTACGAAGACAAAGGAAAGAACATGAAAAAAAGTTAAAATGGTATCAGTGCAGGTGGGGTCTGGTCATTGGGTGATCCCATGACTTTTAGATAAGAATCAAATCGGATTAAGTAAAGGTCAGAAGCCACCACCCTAAACCAGTTACATGAGATTGCCAGACAGCAACCAACTTAAGTTCTTGCCTTCCCCATTAAGAGTTTCTAGGGATAAGGTCATCTCTCTTCTTCTTCCTGGTACAGAGAGGGAGGCACCTTTTACAGATAGAGATTTACCTTACAAATGTAAATGTGTCCCAACAAGGGCAAGTTCCATTCCCCAGAGCCTCCTTCCCTGTCCCAGTTTATCAAGAGCAATCAGCCCCAAACAATCCCGATGCCAAAGAGACATATCCTGGGGTGGCCAATTTCAGGTCCCTACAAGGTCATCCCCCCTTCCTTCACAAACGCAAATGTCTCAAAAGGGCAAGCAAAATTCCAGTCCTCGGAGCCTGCTTCTCATCTGCAGTTTTAAAAGTAACCAGCCTAAAAATCCTCATCATAAACCGTTTTAAAATTAAGCAGCCTAAAAATCCTCATCACTTTATAAAAAGCAAAGCCAGATCATTCACTTATTTTTATTTGAAGGTTAGAAGATAAACCATCTCCTTTTCTTCTCATGGTTAAGTTTGTGTAGGTTTTGTAGTAAAATTTATCCCTTCTTTAAAAGTAATAGCAAACGGGAATAAAGTTTTCTACACCTAAGGCTAATACAAAATTGCAACTCAGGTGAAATTTCTCTTTCATGCACCCTCTAACATAAATCCAGGTTCATAAATTTCAGCTCTTTGTTTGGGTGTTCTATAAAAATGGTAATCTAAGTTGAATTTAGTAGATGGCATTTATATTAAAAAGCTCTTTATATTTATATAAAAAACCACATATATGCATTAATGATCTTTTATTATAATATTTATCTCTCTTAAACAGCTATGACATCTGGGCACACAGAGGAAGATGTTGGCAGACACAGTCACTTCCCTTAAACTAGTTGTTGTCTATGATAACATGGATGAGAACAGTCACATAAAGAGTATTCAGGCAAATAAATAATACCAACATTAAATAATAATCTTAAAAATAATAATCTGAGGTTTTGGTGCATTTTGAAAGAAATCAGCAAAATAGTTATGGATGTGTATGTAAATAAATTCATAAAAAAGTTGTTATACTCTCCTATGTTCCTGGGAAGAAATTTGGGGAAAATATGGGACTTCAGTAATAGTTTGAATGGTAAAAGGAAGTAAATCAGAGATACCCGAGGGGTAGATACTGTTGATGTCATATAGATTTCCCATAGTACAGTGATGAGTTTGACCCATTGAGAATATAGTTAGATTATATATCAACTGTCAAAATGCAGTTATATGATGAAGTCATTAGTAACCAACAATTGAGAGTGACATGCTGGACTTGGTAAGACAGCAGAAGCAATATGGACAAAACATCTGGTATTATTTAAAAGCACATTCTTTGATGCCGGACAATTCCAGTACTGGCTTGACTACCTATTATAACTTAATCTCTAAGCCCACCTTTTGCTTATCTGCAAAATAAGGTAGTAAATAGTCTCTGCAAACCTCCTCTGTCCTACTAGCAGTAAAATGTATTCTGCATGGCCAGCTGCTTTTGATGTCCCAGTTTTTCCATACTTGGGACAATGTGATCATGAGATAAGATGCTGGACAGCCTAGGCTTAGGGTAGTAACCAGTGCTGCAATCCCTTTAGCTTTTTTCTTTAAATAGGCTCACAGTCACTTCAGGTGCTCGTAATTAGCCCTATTCTTCAGAAAAGTAGCTCCTTATCAATACAGATTATTCGGTACTTGCTCTGGACAATTAAGCAGGTGTTTGATCCAATACATCGTTCTTGGCTGGATTCTCACTTATCTTCTATCCAGTATCCTGCTTTTCTAGAAATTTTGTGAAATATATTGCTAGGAGGATTGACCTAGGGTCAAATTCTCAGGCATCCATAAATCTAGAGAAAAAGCCACAGGTACAGCCATTAATTTTTCCCTTCCAGTGTCTACCTCATAGGATTTTGTGAGGATTGAATGAAATACTATAATTACAATGCTTAGCACGGTGCATGGCTCACAGTGTTTAATAACTATCAGTTAACAATTATCCCTATTAATAACAGTCAACATATAAGATTGATATTTAGTTGTGAGGTTTGATCTGACCAGATTCAATTTAGGACATGCTATCTGTAACCATAGTCACGGGCTTACTACTGCTACTGCTACTGAAAGCACACACCTTTATATTTTTCCTTAGTAGCACATTTGGAAGCAATTTCTACATTGCTTCCTAATCAAGAACTGGAGATACTTAATATTTATGTTTATATTTTCATCACTAAATGAACACATATATTTAAGTAGTTATTATGGAGTAGTAATTTGATTATGATATTAAAACTGTGTTTATTTTATACCATTAGATTTAATTCTAAGTCCCCACTCAGGCAGGGTTACTCAAGATCTTTTTCCTATCTTCAGCAAATTACTGGAATAATTATCAAATTCTAGTGAAATGTACAAACAGAAATTGATGTTCCATAGTGTTAATTTATACGCAATTTAGCGTTCATTGTTATAGCTCTAGAAGCAAAGCAGACGGGGAGGTTATAGCATTTTGCATTATTGTTCTTCAGAGGACCATAGAAGCACAGCAAGGAAGGAAAGCACATAAAGTTGCTCTGTCTGCTTTTTTTCAGGGCTGTTTTTCTCTCGTGACTTCCTGAATTCCATAAAATAGAGAAATATCACATTTTTTAGTATCTGGGGCTCCTCTGACCCTAGGCTCTCTTATTTTTCAGATTTTAAATCCTTTTGGAGAAAGTTGTTAGGAAGGAAATTTATTTTTCATTAGGACATAGTTTCTTGTCTCTCTTCTGTTTCTGCCATTTCTCTTCTCTCTATTCTTCTAGTTTCCCATTTGGTCTGATAATATTATAACTTACTTCAACCAACCAGTTCAATTAAAAAAGTCATATCAAGAAGATATAAATAACATTCTTAGAAAGTACACAACAACAATAACCAACCCAAATCAAACAAAATTGGGACAATTCCCTTTTATATTCTATTAATTCCTAGATGTATTTTCTCTTAGAAAGGATGCTTCTTCCCCTATGAAGAGAATCTCTTCTCTATGCTACTTTATTGGGTAAATAATCTATGAATTTCTAATGGAGAATGAAATGAATGTTTTTAATACACAGGTGAAGACTGCTTTTAAAAGGAAATGTGCCAGGAGATCAACAGGGGCAGCTCGTTTGTCTTCAATGATTCTGTGTTTAAATGATGTGACTGTTTATTTCCCAGCAAGAGTTAGTACATTTAGACTCTCAGGAACAGGTAAGGCATTACTTTCCCAGTTAGTTCAGGACTTAATCAGGACTGAGTTAATCATGTCCTACCTCATGCAGGGTTAGTAATAATATATGCTGAGGCCCTAGCATCTCAGGCTGATGAAAAAAGGAGGAAGTAAAGATCCAGCTTGACAGGGAAGGAATATGAATACAACTACAGAGCTGGATCTTGCAGTGAGTAATTATCTGTATATTATCTGAATGGCTTAGAAGAGCCATAGATATGGCAATTGTGGTTAAATAATAGAGCTCTATGTTTCACTTTTGTTTAGCAACATGAAGAATCTAGCTGGTACACTGTGAGATTCAGTGGCATCCCGGTCCAGGTGATCTGCCCACGGTGAAAGAATTATGGCCAGTGATTGGGATTGGGCTGGGAGTGTACAGGTAGTAATGTTCAGCATCTTAAGGTGATAGCAAGAGTTAAGGCAAGACAAGACTTCAGAACCAAGCAAAGAAGGTGTGAATCAGGGAAATGTTCCTTTCCGCTTTGAGAGCTGGTACTGAAATCTGAGATGGAGTTAGAATAACAGGCTTGTATGTATGAGCTCATTCCTCCTGAGAAGCTGGTGTAGACTGACTATACAGGGCTCAATGCCATATACTATGTGTTTGGCTGGGAGATCAGTTATAATCCCTAGAGAATGGTAGGCAGAGGAGACTAGAGATAAGCTCAGTCAGCATCTCCTTCACATGCTCATTCCTACCCTTCCATGGGATCCTTAGGGACCCTTGTAACACAGTAACAAATGAGTAATTTTAAGAACAGATCAGCTGAAATATTTAAGCACCAATTTTCTAACTCTTCAAATAAGCTTGGTTTAATTATTTCAAAATTTGAAATATAGCCAATAATTATGCTAACATCGGTATGCAGTGTTTGTTTCTTAAGCAGCGGAGACTTCAGTCCATGATCTGAGCACTGCAATAGTTTTCTATACTTGATGCTCATTTTGTTAACTCTTCTTTCTGATTTCTCTCAAATACAAAGACTACTAAGATTTTCACTGCAGGAACTCTGTGGTTCCTTGGTCTGACATGTTTGGATGCTACAGGGATGATATTATTGGTGCTCTTCTGACCTTGAGAAGATAGAACATGCTATCTAATTGAGTTTATGACCTTATAGTTTGCTCTCCAAAATGTTAGAGACATCACTTTTTAAAAATAAAATTGAAGACAGAGTACATTTTAGACCAATCGTAAGGATTTATGCTGCATTATGCTGCATTTTCTTGAAATGAATTAGATCAGTCATATAAAGGAAACTATCTCCAGTGTTAGGTCATGCCTCCCTTTACTCATTGTTTTCTATGTTAGAAGACTTTTGTGGTGTATTTTGTGAAATACTCTTCAATAGTCTATGTCTCAATTCCCAAACTTTGGTGTCAGAATCACCTGTAATGCCTTTGTTCAACCTAGACCTAGTTTACTAGGTGACGCTGATCTAATTCAAAGTTTAGAGTCAGCTTGTAGCGGATTCTTACCTCACCCTGGCACTTCTTCACTCTATAATTGAAGAAGTTCATTCAATATTCAGCAAACATTTGTTGATTGCCTACTGTGTGCTGGAGACTTTGTTAGGTACCAGTGATCCAAATGAACAAGCCATATCTCTGTCTTCAAGAAGTATATCACACATGGGTGATAGCATTCTAAAGCACATCACAATGTGATACATATGGCATTAGATAAATGCAAAGTGCAATAGGAGCAAATATAAAAAAGCCACCTCTCTGTAGCAGTTAAGTTCACGTGCTGTGCTTTTGCAGCTGGGGTTCGATGGTTTAGATCCTGGTTGCGGACATATGCATCACTTATCAAGCCATGCTGTGGCAGGCATCCCACATATAAAATAGAGGAAGATGGGCACAGATGTTAGCTCAGGGCCAATCTTCCTCAGCAAAAAGAGGATTGGTGGCATACATTAGCTCAGGGCTAATCTTCCTCAAAAAAAAGAAGCCACCTCTCTTAGGAGAGAAGGGGAGAGTGCATTATTTCACAGCAGATGTGAGATGTGAGCTGGATTGAAGCAAGTTTCCAGAGAAGTAGACAGATGCCCCAGAGGGAAAAAGAAATATCCCTGTATGTTCACAGAGAATGAGAAGTTCTGATGGCTGGACCATGCCTTGCATAAGCAGAAATCTAGGGGCTTAATTATGAAGGGCTCTATGACTTACAGTAAGAAGATTCTACTAGTCTATAGGTGCTGAGAAACATTGAACGATTTTAAGAAAAGTAGTGATGTGACCAGATGGAGGTCTGTAGTTGCTTATGTATTAAAATGAAGGTAACCTCCTAAAAGGAAGATTGGGCCTTAATATCTCCACTGCATCAAAACAGCAAAGTGACATTGGTTATTATGAATGAATATGCAATATAAAATAATCAGGTTTGATTTTTTAAATGGAATTGATTGGATTACTACCATTCAGGACACACTATCAAAGATTCCAG
Organism: Equus asinus; assembly: GCF_041296235.1. NCBI lineage: Eukaryota > Metazoa > Chordata > Mammalia > Perissodactyla > Equidae > Equus > Equus asinus. Next base: position 144,813,674 of record NC_091790.1, on the reverse strand, counting down.
TTATCTTGCTGTGAGCAATGTTCCAAATGACACAAATTCTGTATTCTTATTGAAGTGTAAAAAAACAGTTATTAAGTTTATAAACACCTAAAATAAAGCTGTTACTTTTTAGTTCTCTTCTTTCCTTTTGGAACTTTTTGCTTGTATGTAGAATTGTTAAATGCAACTCAGCTGTGACAGCTACGAATGCTGTAACACACCACACCAAAGTGGCCTGTTCCATGTTTGTCCTTCATCAGCTCAGAGAGTTCCTATTCCATCTTCAAGGACAGAGGAGAAATGAAAAAAGCCTAAGGACGGGCCAAGGAGATTCGCTGACTATTTATAGAATAACCTTATGTTAGAGAGAATCAGTTCTTCAAAGAGAGCAAACTAAAGCTTTACATGTGCTTAATAGAAATTGCAGCATTGTGAGATGTAGGGAAACAACTCCTAAAGCGAAGGATCACTTTGTAACCCTAAAAGAAGAATGTAAGGGATAAATGTAAAATTAACAATGAGCTAAAGTGAAATGATTCTTAGTGTCATCTATTCTTTTCTTTTATTGTTGTCTTGGGACATTATATCTTGAGAATATTTTCTTAGGCAACTTCTGCTGCCTCCTTCAGACCTGCCAAAAGAGCAAAATAGTACAGTTAGCATCACTTTTACACCTTGAATGTCAGCTGCTTACCCCTGTTGAATTCTTTTGTACGTATAAAAATTGATAAATGTTATTGCATAGTGGTTTTAAAGAAATTATACCATTTAAATAATATTTAAAATAATTTGTTTTAAATTCCACTCTTGTGGATCATAAATCCCACCCGATTTAAACATGGGAAGAGTGAGAGCTACTTTGCTCCTTTTTTGTTTGGAACCAATTTCACGGTGCTATAGTTTTTTGCAACACTTTTATTATATAACCAGGCCCAGAAGATCCCCATCCCCCATCTGTTCACTATAATGTTTTCCTCCCATTTTTATTCCAGAAGATGCCAAGACAGCCTCCTGGTGGGTTACCTTGGCAACCTCATGTGTCATGTTTTAGAATGTCCCAAGGCTGCAGTTTTATTTCCATTTGCATGCAGTTCAGTCAGCTAACTGTAAATTAAAAAGGCTTGTTGTAGAATCAACCTTTTTTGTTTCTTGCAGAATGAGAAATAGATAATTAGGATTACTGTTCGGTAATATCCACTTAAATGTAATACTATATATAAGAAAACTTGGATTGCTCTTACCTAAAGTCATGGTATTTTTCACAGGGCACTTCATAAACTGATGCTGTAGTGCCGCATAATATAATACACGGTGTATTATACACATAACATACCCAGTGTGACTGCTTGATCTCATCTCTGCAAAGCATGTCACTTTATAATCTTTTGATGACAACCATAGAAGGCTTTTCTCAATGGAGCTTTTGACATGTCAATCAGTGTAAGACTTCAGTAACTCAAGATTATCTTATTACATCAAGCTACAAATTTCAGCCTTCAGTCAAATACTGAAAATATATCATCTTAATATTTCTCATCTGAAGAGTCATATCTCTTTAGCTGTATCTTTTAAAAGTTAGTGACATAATTCCTTTTTTATAAGCTTAAAATACTTTTAACATATTTGTCTTCAAAGATAGACTTTTGCAGTTTTATAAAAAGCAAGAGAGAGAGAATCCCTGAAACTTGAGCAAAGTTGTATAGAAAGTTAATAGCAAAGCTGAAATGAAAAGTAATTCTCTTCGAACTTCAGTATTTATTAGGTAGCAGAGTGAGAGCAATGGATCAATGTTGTTGCTTCGGGAAGAAAACTGCCATTGTGCATGCTTCACAGTCTGTAAGATATTTTTTGCTTCTCTGTAAAGAGTTTAGGAATTCTATGATCACTTATAACATTCTAGGACCGTATTCTGCTATGGAATAGTGACATTTTTCTGTTTGACCCAGACTCAACGTTACCTTGAAATTAATAACCTCTTTCTAAGAAAGGGTCTCTGAAGAGCTTTTTCTGAGTACTTTTGAGTACCACCCTAAATTGAGCTATATTTCCCCCTTTCATTCCTCAGGGGCACCGGCTGAATGTGCTTCAATATGTGCAGGGTAATTCAGTTGCTCTTTCTTTTACAGTGTTTCCTTCTAGGCTTGATTATCCTTAGTGTGTCATATTTTAGCTTGGAATTTGATGGAAATAGATCATCATTGCTCATTAGTTTTCTATTTTTCAAGTCCTCCACATCCTGAGAGATTAGGAGAATCTTTCAATACAGTGCACTCATTAAGGATGTCTGTGCTTGAATACCATTCTTCTGTGAATATCCTTAAAGCAATATGGTTCCTTTAAACATGATTTTGTAACAGACAATTCAATACATAATAGGAGCCTGGAGTAAGAGATGACTTCTTTTTAAACTCCAAAGATAAAGCTAGCTTGATATCTTACTTATTGATGTAAAAATACTCTGAAGTAGATAATAAAGAAACAGAACGATTGATGTCTAGACTAACTTTGCCAATGTCATTCATCTTGTTCATGGTAGATAAACTATCAAAATCCAAATTTGCCTAATCCAAGTCTTGCTCTTAAAACACTATTAAAGTCTTCTCTAGACATTAGCTGTTCATGACACCAATGATGGCTTCTAATTTTTTTTTTAGGTTAGTAGTTTTAATGCTTGCAAATCAAAGGCAGATTGTTTCTCCTATAACCACAGTAAGGTTAGCTAACACTGAATGACTGATAGATTATGTCTGGTTCTGAGCAGCCGTAATTAAGAGCATTGAGCAGATCTCAGTCAAACATGATTTTTCACTTAAAATATTTTTAGAGGACCTAGGTGCAGATAGATGAGTTAATTAAATTTATCTTTCTCAGTTCATGGCATATTGTCAGTCAATATTGTTCCATGCAAAGCTCCTCTCTTGCTTTCACTCTTTCTTTCTCTTATTTTTTACAGTTGTAAAATATATTGTGGTATAATTTACAAAAGACAAACTACATGTACTTAAAGTATATGATTTGATGAGTTTTGACATATTAATACACCTATGAAACCATCACGACAATCAAGTTAATGAGCTTATCCATCAACCCCCAAAATTTCCTTGTATCTCTTTGTAATCTCTCCTTGCCACCACTCTCCCAAACACAGATCTGTTTTTTATCACTCTAGATTAATTTGCGATTTCTAGAGTTTTTCTAGAAATAAAATCATACAGTATGCATTAATTTTGTGTGGTCTCTTTCATGCAGCGTAGTTATTGTCATGAGATTCATCCACATTTTAGTGGGTATCAATAGTTCCTTCTTTTTATTGCTGAGTAGTACTCCATTGTACAGAATTTGTTTATCATAAGGGACATTTGGGTCATTTCCAGCTTTTGTGTATTACAAATAAAGTTGTTATGAGCAGTTACATATGTCTTTGTGTGGACATATTTTTCATTTCTCTTTTGTAAATACCTAGGTGTGGAATGGCTGGGTCTTATGGTAGAAGATGTTTACTTTTTTAAGATTATGAAACTGTTTTACAAAATGGATGTGCCATTTTACAATCTCACTAGCTTTGTACAAGAGTCCCACATCCTCCCCAACACTTGGCCTGTTGGTCTTTTAATTGTCACCATTCTGATACATGTTTAGTGGTATCCCATTGTGGTTTTAATTTGCATTTCCCTAATGACTAATGAGGTTGAGCATCTTTTCATGTATTTATTTGCCATCTGTATACCTCCTTTGGTGAGGTGTTTGTTTAAACCATTTGCCCATTTTCTACAGGGTTTTCTTATTATTGAGTTTTAACAGTTCTTTATATATTCTAGATACAGGTCCTTTATCAGATATATATTTTGCAAATATTTTCCCCCACTCCAGAGTATACCTTTTCACTTCAGACGTGGTGTCTTAGAAAAGCAAAATTTCCTAATTTAATGAAATCCAATTTACCTTTTTCTTTCTTTTAAGGATCATGCTTTTGATGTTATATTTGAGAAATCTTTGTTTAACCTAAGATCACAAAGGCTTTCTACTGTTTTATTCTAGATGTTTTACAGCTTTAGGTTTATGATCTATTTTTAATTAATATTTATATGTTGTACAAAATATAGGTTGAGGTTCTTTTCTTTCTTTCTTTCTTCCTTCTTTCCTTCGTTCCTTCCTTCTTTCTTTCTTTTCTTTTTTTCCTTTCTCCCTCCCTCCCTTCCTTCTTCCTCTCTTCTTTTCTTTTTTTGCACATAGATGCCCATTTGTTCCAGGACCATTTGTTGAAAAACTATCATTTTCCATTGAATTGACTTTGCTCATTGAATATCAATTGCCTTTATATGTGGGGTGAATTTCTGGACTCTGGACTCTATATTCTAGTCCGCTGATCCATGTGTTTTTTTTTTCAATTGTTCTTTTGTTTGTTTTCCCCTTTGTTCTATCTCCACTCCTATTTTCTTCCCCGGGATATAGGCTTGTTACTGTGTGTGTTTGTGTGTCTATGTATATAGCATGTACTTATATATATCTGTACACACATATTTGTATATATATATCATTATATATAGTTATTTTGTATATAGATGTTTTTATTTATGTAAATATTTTTGTCTTTATTCTGTTTCTTACTTTTTATAATATGTACTCATACTGTATTAAAAAATATACATAGATACTCATATTTCTCTATGTAAACTTACCTAATGAGTTGTGTCTAATTGTTTCATAGGATCTGACAGTGAGCATCCACTACATTTTGTTTATCCCAGAAGAATGGAGACATAGTATACATATGCCTTCAGCTTTCTGGAATTACACGAAACATTACAATGAATACCCTTGTATAAATACATTTGTGAAACTGAGAGAATTTCTCTGAGGGTGGGACAACTGGGGCGAATTTATACACATACTTATACGAACCTCTTTCCAGTAAAACCAGAACAATTTATATTCCAACTAGTTGTGCATGAGGATTCCTTGTTCTTTACATCCTTGACAACTGGTGTTATATCACATCCAGATTTTTCCAGGTCAATAGGTGTAGAAGTACAATAACTTTTTAATTTGCATTTCTCAGATTGCTAGTAAATTTCAGCAACTCATTTACATTAAACTACATACCTTTCTCCTTCTGAATTGTCTTTTAATTTTTTTGTGAGTTTTTCTATCATATTTGCTGTCCTTTTCCAGTTTTTTTGCAGAAGCCTCTGTATTCTGGACTAGCGTTCAATAGAACGTTCTGCAGTGATGGAAATATTCTATTTCTGTGCTATCTAATAGCACTAGCCACATGTGACTAGTGAGCACTTTGGAATATGGCTAGCGGCACTGAGGAAGCGAATTTTTCATTTTACTTAATTCCAACGAATCTACATTTAAAGAGTCATGTGGCTAGTGACTACTGTGCTAAAGAGTGCAATTCTAGACATTGGTCCTTTGACAGTGTTATATACTGCAATTGGCTTCTTTCTGGCTGTTATCTGTCTGCTACTTGTTTCTGTGGTCTGTTTCAGTCAACAGAAATCTTCACTTTTTTTGTGTGTATATGAGGAAGAGTGGCCCTGAGCTACCGTCTGTTGCCAATCTTCTTCTTTTCTTTCTGCTTGAGGAAGATTGTCACTAACAGCTGTGCCAATCTTCCTCTATTTTATGCAGGATGCCACCACAGCGTGGCCTGACAAACAGTGCTATGTCCATGCCTAGGATCCGAACCTGTCATCCCTGAGCCACCGAAGTGGACTGTATGAACTTAACCACTATGCCACTGGGCTGTCCCCCAGAAATCTTCACTTTTTTTTTTTTTAAGCATGGCACCTGGGCTAACAAGTGTTGCCAATCTTTTTTTTTTTTTTTTTTTTTCTGCTTTATCTCCCCAACCCCCCCTGCCCCATACACAGTTGTATATCTTAGTTGCAGGTCCTTATAGTTGTGGGATGTGGGACGCCACCTCAACGTGGCCTGATGAGTGGTGCCATGTCTGCGCCCAGGATCTGAACCCTGGTCCACCGCAGCAGAACACGCGAACTTAACCACCCGACCACAGAGCTGGCCCCAAATCTTCACTTTTGATCTATTCAAATACATCAATTTTTGACTTAATGGTTTTCAGTTTCAGGGTTTTCTTCAATAAGTCCATCACATGTTGAGGTCACAAAGATGTTCTCCTGCAGTTTTTTTTTAACTTAAGGTGTCAGTTAATGATCCAATCTTATCTTCTTCTGTGTAGCCATATACAGTTTTCCCTCCATCATCTATTAAATAATCTCTTTGTAACTCATTGCTTTGTGGAGACATTTATCATATATCAAAATTATGTTTATATCTTTCTCAGTTCTGCATTCTCTTCACTGGGTTATTTCTCTGTTGTGCTTATTCCATATGGTTTTACTATCGTGGTTATGACATGTCTTAATAGCCAACAGGATGTGTACCTGATTTTTTGGTCAACTTTTTAAAAATTGCCTTAATTCTTTGTAGATTTTGATCTTTCATATAAACTTATTTTTAACCCTTAATTTTTATTTACTAAGGTATCATTTACATACTAGTATTCAGCTCAACGAATGTTTATATATGTTTATAACTATGTCACTACCACCTAGATCAAAATGTACAATATTTCCACAGCCCCCCAAATCTCTCCGTGTCCCTTTATACTCAATATCACTTCACCTGCAGAGGTAATCAGTATTCCCAATTGTATAATTATAGGTTAGTTATATATTCCTTTGGTCTGACTTCCCTTGATCAACATGTTTCTGAGATTAATTCATGTTATTGCATCAGTAATTTGTTCTTTTTATTGTCATATAGTATTCCATTTTATGAATATACCACCTTTTGTTTATCTAATTTCCTCTAGATGGACATTTGGATGGTTTCCTGTTTGGAGCTAGTCAACAGTGTGCTGGTAAATTTCGCTGGGAGTGAGGGAGACAGACACACTTATCTGTATGTAGCATTTGCCAATTCCCCTGGTGTAAATACTTTCGCCATGGCCAATTTCAAGCTGCATGCCTTCACAACAAGCTTGCAAAATTCCTTGTGAATTTCTGCAACCTGCCTCCAACACATACCTGGAACTATTATGAATAAAGCTATTCTGGATAGTCTTGTTTTTGTTGTTGTTTTCTCTTTTGGTACACATGGACTAATATTACTTGCATAGGTGCCAATTGCAAGATTTCTGGGTCATAGGGTAGATGTATGTTTAATTATTAGAAACCAATGAATTTCCCAGTTCGCTGCTAATTTTTACAGCATTTCACAACATACAGGAATAGACTTTACCACATTTCTTTTCTCCAGATACAGACATAATCTTGCAATTTTTCTTCTTGATCCATCAATGAGAAGAATTGTAGATATGTATATTTTTTGATGTTAAACATTACATACATTGATAATGTCAACCAAATTATATAGTTTTTTTAACACACTTTTGAATTTGGTTAGCCAGTGTTTTGTTTAGACTTTTTATATGTATAGACTTTTTTTTTGCTAAAAAGAAAGCAAAAATATATTAATTTCCAAACTAAGATTAAAATTTAAAGTCTATAAATTAAAGCATATAAATAATTCCTCAAATTTTCTATTATCGTTTATTTTTAACCTGACTTTCCTTCTTCTTTTCTTTTCTTTCTTTCTTTCTTTCTTTATTTTTTGACTTTTCTTATTCTTTAGGGGCATAATGCTAAAACCATTGTTTTCAGTCCTGGCAGTTGTAAATTGGAATCACTTCAGCGGAATTTTACAATTCCAGGTCCTCACCCATACAAACCAGAATCTCTGGTGTTGGAATCCAGGCAGTCTTATTTTTAAAGCTCTACAGGTGCTTTCTATATACAGCCAGGGATGAGATTCACTATTCTAAAAGATGTTGGAGTCTGGGGCAGTGTGTTGTAAATGTTGAGGACTGACTGTGAGAATCACATGGGTTATCTCCCTGTGTTCCCATAGAATCTGCCATTCTGGAGATGCCTAGGTGATTATGAAATATACATCTATACAACACACATACATGCAAACCTCAAGACTCTCTTTTATAATGTGAAACTTCAATTGTCAGCCATCTTTATATCAGATGTTCAATACGGAAACATATGCCTCATGCTGCCTTAGTTTCCTAGGAACTCTCTGATTTTACCTGCTCCAGCTATCTCATCATTGTCAGCAATGATCTTCACTTGCTGATTGCAATTAGTCAAAATATTTTGAAGAGAGGGTTAGATTAGATGGCCTCTAATTCTGCTCTGGCTATGAAGTTTATAATTCTTAGAAGATGTTAATTTTCTTACTTAGCTCCTTTAATTAGTTCTGAAGCTTACCAACCAGCTATCCAGTCATTTCAAGGTGAGACTTTTTTTTTTCCATTTTCTGCTCCCATCTATCCACTTCCTTTGTTGTCTGAAGAGAAATGCAGGAAAAATTTCAAATGAAGAACTACGACGTGTGTCCATAGTCCCAATAAGTCCTTTGATTTTCCTATTAGGAAAAACTCAAGATTTTCAACTCTCATCTCTCTTCTTTCCGTGCTACAAATAGGTTTTCCATGTTTATTCATTCATCTCTGTCTACTTCTGCCTGCTTCCATAAAAGGTATATTAAAAGAACCATTTTCAAAATCTCATAGATTCGTAAGTAACAGTGAAATTTCCTATATTCCTAAGATTATTTTGGTTACTGTTAATGAGGTAGTTTTCAAGTCCACGAACAGAAGAGCCTCTCCATGTATCTTCCTTTGATCTTTAAAGTGTGGGTTGTTATGAGACAACTGAGAGTCCAGAGGTACCCAAAGTCACCCAGTGAACGGGCTCTAGTCTGAAGCTGGAATTCAGGTTTATCAATTTCTGGGTCTTCAAGTCTCAACAAGGAATGGAGAGTTTCTTTATTAAGTGTATTGAGCCTAGCTGTGTATTTTGGAGAGTTCATAAATAATTATCAGGTGTGATCCACGTCAGTGAAACAGCAAAAGGCATACATACCAATTATGAAAGTGAATTTGGAAGAGCACAAAGAATATAGGATTAAGAAAAAGGTGTGAGTCAATTTGGCAGAATGGAAAGGATATAAGACGAAAACCACGTGCAAGTCCTTGTTCTTGTTTACTGGCTGTTGTTGAGGAAGTACTTATGTTTTCCAAGCTTGTTTCCCCACCTATTTCAGATACCTGTGAGTAATAAATGAGAGAATAGATATGAAAGTTCTTCAAAATTTGAAAAGTGCAAGACACATGAAGAACTTATGGATAGTAAAGTGAAGTCACTGGGAGGACTCAAAAGGAGGGTCAAAACCGGAGCTCTAGAGTCCAGTTAATGGTGATAATCCCATAACCTTTATCATATGCCTTTATTTTAGCTACTTAGTAACTCTGTTTCACATGAATAACAACACTTTCCATTGATACAGATACAATTAATCTCAAAAATTATGTGAATACATTTAACATAATTATTTTAGTGTAGTTTTTCTTTTATGATCAGGAAACTAAGGACTGGCATTAGACCTTTTATCAGAAAATAAATTATATGTACTTTAGTTCAATACATGACATCTCATTAAATTAATTTTGTAGATGAAGGTCTGAAACCTTGTCTAACAGCATATTTGTTTTCCATTTTTATCAGATGTAATCTAAATTTGTCATGTGGTTACATTTTGGGTGATCTACAATTCTCTTGTAGTGTAGCCATCCATTTTCCCACATACTGGGCAATTAATCATTTTTTTCCTGAAGTCTAGTTTTAATATATTAGGGAAAGGAAATAGAACATAAAATGCCAGTAAAGAAATTACCATGCACTCCATTTGCTTTCAGTTTTGAATAATATAGGTAGATAAAGTATATATGATAGCCCCCCAGAAAACCCTAAATGATATCTCCTTACCACTTAAAGCATACCAGGAATAATTTATAATGTAAAGAAGTAGAGGTTTCCAAGTTATTTGTAGAATTCAGTACTTGAGTGGTTTATATTAGGGGTTCTTTAAGGGGAAGAGGAGACGGTTTTGCTTCAAAGGAAGCTTGATCAGTATCTGGAGACATTTTTGGTTGTAACAACTGAAGGAGTGCTACTGGTATCTAGTCAGTAGAGGCCAAAGATACTGCTAAACGTCCTACAATACACAGGACAGCCCCCAGAACAAAGAATTATCCTGCCCAAAATGTTAGTAATGCTGAGATTGAGAAACCCTGACTTAAATTCAACAGGTGACAACCTTTCATGATTATGGGGGGGGGGGCTGTAACCTATTTAATTTCGCCTGCTCCCATCCGTAGCCCAGGCTGGAGAGTAATGCTCACACTGCTTATCAAGCCATGCTGTGGGGATGTACTACATGCAAAATAGAGGAAGACTGGCACACATGTTAGCTCAGGGCCTATCTTCCTCACCAAAAAATAAAAAAGAATAATAATTCATGATTACTTGAAAAGAGCCTATTCGTGAGGATGGAGAAGGAGACATTTCCTAGAGACAGATTGAAATAAGTGTAAAAGCAAGCTATGGTTTCAGCATCCAGCGCTGCAGTGTTCACATTAGTTTCACCTCTGACACTTTCAAAAGTTATAGAGAAACAACCCACGTAGACTTTTAATTGAGTAGATCTGAAAGCTGTTCTACTAAGGATGTGGGGGAGTCAGATCGGTGGTTGTTTTGACCTTTGCAGATCACTGAGGATGGCCAGGAAGCAAAAAACAACGGAGGGTAAAATAGATTAAGAACAAAATCCACAAAAAGTAAGCACGGGAAGAGAATAGGAATATAGTGTTGCCCTTGTTGTTGTCGTTCTGTGTAGTTTATTTTGAGGTATGGAGGGGCGAGGGAGAGGGAGTCGCAGCGGAACGGGGTTGGGGAGGATGTGGAACGTTTTGACTTTGGATTAATTGAGCAGGGAAGAATGTGCGGTTCTCTCAACTCAGCCTTAAGCAGTAGAGCGGACGCCGGTCCCTGGACCCGCAAGAGCGCTGGGACACAGGGCTGGGTTTCTAGTGAGGTTACCGGCCGTTGTGGGACCCTTGCAGGGGACGTGGATCTCGAAGCTCTGAGGAGCGCGGATGGGCCAGGGGCGCCGGTGGTCCTCCCTCCGGGGCAGGGATGGAGAGGCCGGGCGGAGGGAGGCGCGCAGGGCCGGCCGCGGCTGCATTGCGGCGAGGAGAGCGGCGGGGCAGCGCAGGCGCGGGACCTGGTCTCGGCGCGGGGCGGGGAGCGGGGTCTGGAGCCGGAGGCGCATGTAGCAGGTGCCTTCGCGGAGAGCGCAGGTCCCGGGGAAGGAGCCGGCGTGCCTCCGCGCCCCAGGCCTCGCCCCGGTAAACCTCTGCTTCCCTCTGCCCCGCGGTCCCCCACCCTCCCCATCGCAGGCTGAGTGAGTATCTGGGGCCCACACGTCCTTTCCGCGAGGGCGCCCCCACCCAGTGCCCGCCCGGGACGTCGCGCCCAGAGGGCACCCCGCCCCCCAGGGCCCCCAGGACCTCTGCGCTCTGACCAGGTCTTTTGGGCAAGAAGCCACAGGCAACGCTCTTGTTTGTAAGTTTTGTCTGCTTAGTTAGACAACAGCCCAAGAACTGCAAGTTCTAAAATAGTTCTCCTTCCCCCAGATTGTTTTGGGGACGGAGAGGTGGAGTAGACTGTGGAGACTGATGGAAACAATAAATATTTTAAATTAGCGTGTTTATGGCATAGTTGCATGGTTCCAAGCTGTCATCTTTTTTTCCCTTGAACAAATATGACCTGGAGTTAGACTCTGAAAAAAAAGTCCCTGTTGAAAGTAAAATATGGAGGGTTCTCTTTAGACAAGCAGGCTTAGTAAATGGACTGGTTTACTAGTCGCCTGAAACGGGGCTGGTTAATAAAATGGCAGTGTAAGTCGTTTCAAAAATTTAAAAAGTTCCCATTCTCTCTTTCTTGCCTACTTCTAGAGATGTTGATTTTATGTAAAAAGTTAAGGTTAACTTTGCTAATTGTGTTAAACAAAACCCTGGTATTGTGCGTATCTTACTGAAAAACACTTTTGAACAGTTCTGTAAATGTAACCTATTTAGAAGGAGGTAATTTTGGGGGCGGGGGAGGAGGAGGATAAGGACAGTTTTCTGGAATACAGAACAAATTTAGTGCCAAACCTGTATGCTAAGCTACTTTGATACAACTTCAGTTTCATGTATGATTGAATAAAAGTAGTGTGAAGTTGGAGCTTTGCTTGCTAATTATGTGGTCTAAAACGGGGCACTTAGTTTGGGGCCAGTTTCCTTAACCATAAAAGACTGTCAGTGGTTTGATTAGTGGAAATATGCAATATAACTTTTTCACACTGTACATGCATAATCAGCTTCCCCACCCCAAAGTCTTTACTAGAGACCAGGTTGGGTGATTCTGATCATGATCTTTTCCTCTTCCCTCCCCATCAGGAAATCCTTGAATCTTTCTGGACTAGAGGCTGCGTAAGTTATCATCTAACTTTGATTTTCTTGCCAAAGATTTTCATTTAGTCATATTTTTTTCTTAAGCACAAAAGTAGTAAAACATAGATTTAAGCTGGGTGGGGAGGTGAATACTTTACCTTTGAGTTGTATTTGAAATGTTTAGTTGAAATGTTTTTGTGTCTAAACATGAGCATGGCACACCACGCGTTAAATTTACTGTGTGTATAGGCCTAGACTTTTAAGAATGAATAATTTCAGTCTTATTGTAGAAATTTTTACAGAAAAATGTTACAGTTTGGAAAATTCTCCCTTTTTAACCTGTTTTTAAGATATCATAACAGGGTGTTAAAACTGCAGAATTTCAAGTAGGGAATGCAAGAATTGTGCCAGTGTGTTGGGCACATTCCGAGTCAGATCTACACCTCTCACGTGGGGTTAGAAAGCAGATAGTGAACATCTAATTTTCAACTCTGAGCTTATCAGTTACTAGGAGGATACATTAGGGGTAGCTAGAGGTTTGATGATGATGTTGAGACCTGTGGAGAAGGCTTGTTTGGGCCAAATTATCAGCGTTTCCACCCCTTTCCCATGCAGGAATGGAAGGAGATGCTTTATGAAAGAGGTGACTGTTTCCCTTTCACCCGAAATCAAGTTGGAGAAGCTTCCAAGTGTCCATTCATGGGGTCTGATAATGTTTCTTGGAGATTTGGACATTAGTACTTACATGTGCCTGAAGAGATGAGACACTGAGATAGATGCCCCTGTCTGACCAGAGAGCTAGGAACTGTGTTAGGAGTAAACTGCGATGACATATGTGGTGGGGGAAGGATGTATAAGTTTTACTGTTGATTCTTGGGAAGGAGTTGGCCTGAAACTGTTTTGAAAGTTTCTTTCCCCAAGAGGGCCATAGGTGGACCTCTGGAAGTGCAGAGGAGTGAGTGAAAGCTACTAGCAGAGGGAGGAATATTCCATGTCAGAGGAAGTTCAGCGTTCACAGCAGATGAACCTTTGACACATTGACAAATAAGTGTGTTCCCTCTCCCCGCAGTCAGAAGTTGTCTTTCTGTCACCCAGAGGACCCTGACTCCACATGACAATGGCACTCCCCTTCCCCCCCAACTGACTCCTATAGAGTCACACAGTCTATTGAGGAAGGGGGAGGGAGGAGCAGAAGAAAGCCCCTAACTCATCACCACTACAGGTTTCTGAGCCTGCAATGGGCCCAAGATGGGAAAAGCAGATGTTTTACCTTTCTGTGAAGTGTGAGGTTTTAATTGTTACATTAAGTGGATGTTTTCAATAGTGAAATGAAATTATTATTTTAACTAAAGGGAACTAGAAAGCTGTGGGTACTTTCTGAGGTTTTATCCAAGAGCAGGGAAAGAACCAGCCTGCAGCAGAAGCGTGAGAAAGTTCTTTATGTACACTAAGGAGTCTAACTTCTTTAATAAAGTGCTTATTCCTTAGTAATTCCTTTGACTAGCTCAGCTGTGGGATCTTGCCCAGGGTGCTTAATCTGTCCATATCTTTGGTTTATGTATCAGTACATAAGCATAATATTAGTACCTATCTCAAACTTTATTGTGAGAACTAGATTATTATTAACACCTTGCCTGACACAGTGTAAGCAAATATTGTCTGTGAATGGCATTGATTTTTCTTTTTTGCACAAATGTCAACTCCTAGTTTAGTATTGGGCTTAATTAGGTACTAATTCATCATCTGTTAAGTTGAATTATCAGAATGACTTAGCGAAGGCAGTAGAAACCCACAGGTTTCTGAGCTTGGGCCAGAAGAAAGTGGCGACCAGAAGCATAAACTTGTCTGATTCCTTCCGACTGTTGCTCCTAGATGTGAAGAAGGAAGCTGCAACTTCCCTAACCAGTATTTTCTGACTCCTTCAGTGGTAAACACAGTAGAACAGCTTCTTAAAGATACAACCGAAGATGTAGTTATGAAAATAGGGGCACAAATCAGGGACTCTATTGGCCATTTTTATAAAATAATTTTAAGGGAAAAAAAGATTCTGATGAAGTTCAAAATGGAGTCTAATTGTTGAAAAGAAGGCAACAGTAATACATGTAGGTCAGATTATATAGAAATCTAAATCAAAATGCCAGTGAGTTATTTTCAAATAGCCCAACATCAAAGGCACATGTGGCTATGGGTAATGTGTAAACATTTGAAGTCTTAGAACCGCTGCTTTAGCTTTAAACACCAGGAAGGTTCTTGCTCAGATGATGACCATCTAAGCAGTAACATTGCTTTTGCTTTCTTTGGCTTTATAACTGTCAGTTGTCTGAGGAGGAAGATAAACCAATGTATTAGGAAACAAAAGACAAAGACTAAATTCCAGAGGAATTCTATGTGTTTAGGAAGGTGCTAAAGATGTGTAGATGGGTTTCGATAACCTCATAAACGTAAAGGCTTGATTCTAGCCTTTTTGTTAACTTTTAGTAAAATTACACAAGCAAATGTCTGCATACCAGGGAAAATGACCTCAGTTAATAAAACACCCAAAGGAGAAGGCATCCAGCTCAGCAAAAAGTACCCCATCATGACTGGTTCAGCCACACAGATTGAGCTATGATACATAAAGGAGTGAATATCCATGTTGCATTATTTTCTGTTCAATAGAAAAAAAACATACCCAGCACTTTTATCTTCTTGTCTGTAGTCTCTTTCCTTCTAAACATGGTTTCAAGGACGCCTACTTCTCTATAAATATGTAATCACTAGGATCTGACAAAATAACTTTGTGCGACTCCTCGTTCATTTTCCCTCCATGCCCTCTTAGCTCTTAAATTGCAGAGATAAAAAAAATTGCAAGTGTGGGAGGCAAAGGATAAGTGCAGAACTATCTGAGCTTGGAAGAATCTTTTTATATTTTTAACTAAGTTTCCATGTTGGAATATACAGTGTCATTATCTTTTCATAGTATAAGTTTTTGTTTGCAAGAAACTAAGCCAAATATTGAAGAGCAGTAAATAATATAGTTTTAGTAAAAATGTTATTCTAAATATGTACAGTTCTCTATTTTTTAAATTTCTTTCCTGTACCTGTCTTGTCTTCTGAAAGTAAGCATTATAAAACAAGCTTGGAATATAATTTTGAGTTGAAAGTATACCATAGGCCATGTAGTCCCTCATGTTATAACTGAATCTTAGGTCAAGATTCTAGATCAACTAGTAGGGGCAGGATTGGAAGCTAAAACCTAAGTATACATCTTTATTCTCCATGATAAAAGCAGCCCAGGAAAGTTAAGAATCTGTTACAATGTCTTGTTTTGTTTTGTTTGTTTTTATTTAAAAGGTTGATTTTGGTCAATTTTACATAAGTGGATTGGTAGAATAGCCTAATTTGATATAAATTAGTCTTATTTAATGAAGGGAATAGGAAATATTTTGAAATCATTTATGTAAATTACCTTGGACCTATAAAGCTCTAGTTCAAAAATGTGAGAACATTTAAAAGTTATCTGGGAAAAAAAGCTATGGAATTTATTATTAATAGCCATTTCCTTCTTGAGTAGAATACAGCAGTCTTTCTTAAAACTCAATTTTTTTCCAACATTTTCTGGATTCTGACTTTTGAATAGAAAAAAGACAGACTTTTTAGGGAATTTGAGCCAGCATTCATATTTCAGTTTTTAATAGTGTTCATTTTATAACTTTAATTTCAAGGCTTGATGTGTTAAGTATTCTATTACGTGTTGGTGTACGTACTTGAATGTTAATTCTGGTAAATTCAGGTAGTCCTGAGTTATATGGTGTTTGTCAAATTTATTAACTACTTAGTATACTATTTTTCTTAAATACCTTTATAAGAGTCTACTGGATTATATACCAAAAATAATTTATTCATTTATAATCTGTACAATATTATATTTGCATGGAAATTCATTTGCCAATAACAATCCAACCTGAGAATTTTTGTAGATAGAAAAGGAATTGTTTGTTTAATGGATGATAATGGCAAAACTGGCAATCCATCTGAAAGGAATCAAAGAGATTATGGATGAATTAAAATATAATATTTAATAGGAAAATTTTTTGGACTCTAATTACCCTATATTTAAACTAACTACTTAGGAGGATATTAAACTTGTTAACATACAAAATGAGACTTATGATTTATAAGACAAATGATTGTGTTGTTATTGAAATCAATACATGTTGATTTAAAACAGTGTATGAAATAACCATTTCATTTTCCTTAGATGCTTTTTAAAGTTTTTATAAGACTTAGAGATTTCACAAGTATTCATCCACTTTTCAAACTCCTTTATTAAATTTGTCTTTCTTCAATCACCATGATTTAAAGTAAAATACCTTTTGCACTGGGTAAAAAATGATGCCCTTAATTTAACCATGTGACGGACTTGATGTGAAACTAGGTAAGTAACAATGAAAGCTGTTATTAGAGACAAATATTAAACACATTCAGTCGTTTCACAGGAATTTTCATCTGTTTAATGTCTAGTGATGTTAAAATCTTTGGGAGTATTTGAAGGAAGATTCAGGTCATTAAGTAAAGGGTGGATGGTGGTTCATCCATGTCGGTTCCTGAAATTGGTTGTAAAATGCATCATGAAATAAACTTCTCCCATTTGCTATTCTGTCCCTAGGTATCTTTGATATTGTCCATTAGTCTACCAGACTGAAATTTGAGACTTAAGGACTTAATTAGGTGATCCAGAGTCAAATACATTAAGTATAGGACTCAGGGACATCTGTAAATATTTTAAACATTGTGGCAATGTATCATTATATATTTAAGGCATGATTGAAAGTGGGTTACCTTCCAGTAACCATTCAAGAATCTAGAGTTACATTTGGTTCTTTTAAAATTACATTGTCATTAACTTGTAATCATTTTTGTTGGTTTATCAAACTATGTTCTTGTTAGCATGAATCAATTGTTATCAATATGATAGTGCCTTCAATAATGCACGCTAGAAATTTTACATTGTCTCATGTTGGGGGATGTTGTGCTCATGAATAAAAACAAACTAACAAAAAACTAACCCATTAATGGTGAAAAATGTGGACTCTAGAGCCAGACAGACTGCATGCAAACCTTGGCTTCACCATTTCCTAGCCATGTGATTTTTGGACGTATTAGTTATCCTCCCTGAGGCTCAGTTTCTTGATTTGTAAAGTGACATTTATACACTCTTCAAAGCATTGCTGTGAGGACTGAATGACAATATGTGTAAAGCACTTAGAATATTCCATAGTACATAGGATTTATCAACAAATGTTAACTGTGAGGTAGATTTTCCCATTTCTGTCCTGCCTTAGTGCTTGTCAAGTTATTATGTTGTGCTAAATTCTCACCTCTTGCTTTCTCCTGTTAGATTCATATCTGTGGGATTTATGGAAGAAACTAACTTCTCTAAGACTAAATCGTGTGTGTGTGGTTATGTGGATAAATATACATATTATATATATAAATGTGTGTATGAGACTGATATGTAATATTTTGATGGAAGATAATCAGAAGCATTTATAGGGTTTTTCTTTACCACAAAGAGTCATCTTCTTGTTAGAGGCAATTGTGCGGACTGTTGGACATATGCACTTTAACACACTGTTTGCAAGTCTTAATTAGAACGTGCACACTTATCATTGTGCACATTAGACCACTTGTTCCCACACTTCTTTGAAGATTCCTTTAATGATGACAAAGCTGTGAACCAGAATGTGATAGTCAAAGAAATATTTTTCCCCCAAAGGATACTAAAAGTTCAATGTGGGAAGCTTCCAGCGTAGTGGTTAAGATTATTGACTGAAGACTGGGTATAAGTCCTGCCTTTGCTACTTAATAGTTGTGTAATCTGACACAAGTTACTTAACTAGGACTCCCACTTTAAAAAGGTTTGAAAAGTATATACTTCTTTTAATTTATAGAAATGCATTCATATAATTCATATGACGTTTCTCATAGTTCAAATAATGATTAAAACAGGAGCTGGCAAAGAGTAAACAGTGAAAAACGTGATTCAGTTGTTCTACACTCCTCTCTTACCAACTGCCTCAGATGTTTGCCTTTGTTTATGAAAGGAGCTAAGAAAAAACCCGCAATTATTTCACTCTAAATGGAGAATTCTCCAAGAACATCTCTAGAAGTGGACCAGCCCAGCATCTTTATATGTGAAACAGAATTTTTTTCAGTAAAAGTAGCACTTGCAGAACAACTGTCTTCATTTTAATTTGGAAACATCAAAAACTATTTTCTTAATATCAAGGTGTAAAATTAGACTGTACCCCACATCTGATAACCTAAGCAAAAACCCCGATGTCAAACGATGTGTCCATTCCATAAGTGTCTGTTGTTCACTCTCAATTTTACTACAGAATAATCTTATTTCTTAGCTCAAAAGTCATCAGAAGCTGCCTTAGTCTTCAGTTTTGCTTTGATTGTGGAAACTCAGTCTTGGAAGTATCGCTTACAAATATGCCTAACTACATCTTCTTCTGCCAAGATCTGAACAAAAAGAGCAGTCATTTCTTAATATAAGATAAAGCAATTTGTGAGTTCTCCAGTGGCAGTCTTAACGAATGTGTTAATGTGGGAAAAATAAAAGGACATACTTATTTCAAAGACATGTACCCTTAAAGTTAATCTCAGCAAATAAGCTCCAGAATGTTTTGTTTTTTAATAAAAGGTTGACAAAAATAGAAAATACTTTTATTCTCCAAATATGCAAGTCCACATTTTGTTAGAGTTTTTCAGAACATTAGATAATAGGCCCACATAAAATGAAAGGAAATGTGTTTGTGAGCTAAAAATGAAGAATTCTGAATGAGCAGTTATTAAGGCTTTCATCCATGTGACTGTGGACAGCTGCAGGGTTAGAGGCTCATGCTAAGTCACTCAACATTTAGGGAATATCCAGTGTGTGTGTTGAGTTCCGAATAATGTAGCAACATCTATGGAATTTGTTGAATAACCACGGATCTTCTTTTAGGCGTAACTTATTTTAAGTTGCCCAAGGAACATTTCAAACAAAGTAGAAGATATTCTAAAATCAAGCATTTATTAGATCATTAGTTTGAAAATGAAATTTACTTATGGGCCCTACTTATAGCTCTGACATATATTAATAATGATCATGAAACATCTTTAAGTTGAATAAAACATAAATGTTAAAGGCTTTTAAAAATATTATGCTCTCCTAGGAATAAAAAATACTTTAGAAACATTTTGTAAGGCATTGTCTTGCTAAAATAGTGATATGTAAGGATGTGTATAATTGCAAATATCCAGGGAGCTGTAAAGACAGGTTATTGTATGGACATCTAAACCACGTTCTACCAAGAAAGTATAAAAGCTTAGGCAGGAGAGGAGTATTTTTCACTTTTTCTACGAAGGTGTGAGCTGGTAGGAAATGGGGAAAACCAATAAGAAAAATTCGTACTCTCTTCATAGACATGCCCAAAGTTGTCTTTTCTCCCCCTCTTTTCCACATTTTTCTCCTCTATTCCACAAGGAGATAAAGGTTTCTATCAGTCAGGATGGAGGGGCAAAATACAAAATTCAGATTCTGAGATTAAATAGAAATGAGAATGGTATACAAGGTATTTCTCGCTAAGAAAAAAGATTCTCTATAAAATTATATATTTGAGTTAAGTTTCAAAAAGATCCTATGCTCAAAACTATGGAAGACACAGAAATAAGTTAACTATTTCAGGGGCAGATAAACATTAATGTACTTCTTTGAACAGATCCTCACGTGTTGCTAGTTTGAAAAACACTTATTTTGCAATAGCATCATTTTAAACTAAGGATTAACCAAGAGGTAATGTAATGAAAACTTTCGATTTACTACATATTCCCTCTCTCTTTGTACCTTCTGCTTCCTAATAAAATACCATCCATGTCAGACCTTTGCCCCATTGCTCTTAGAAACTGCCAATGTTCATTTTGTCTTTTTAATGTTAATTCTGTTTGGAACATTCTCTACTCTTTTCTGCTAGTTTATTTAAATTTTTTTATGTACCTCTATTACCTCTGTTTTACAAATTATGACTTTTTTTACTTTTTAAGTGACTGAGCACACAAGTTTCCTTTTTACCCTTTTTCTCAGCTTTCTTGTGCTATAATTGACAAAATTGTAAGATAAAGTGTACATCATGATTTTGTATAATATACATTGTGAAAAGATTTCACTCATCTAGTTAACACATCTGTCACTTCATGTTTATCTTTTGTGTGTGTGAGAACTTTTAAGTTCTTCTCTCCTAGCAAATTTCACTTATACAATACAGTGTTATTAACAATAGTCACCATGTTCTACATTGGATCCTCAGATCTTATTCATCTTATAGCTGAAAGTTTGTATCCTTTTGCAAACATTTCCCTACTTCCCCCACTCTGCAGCCCTTGGCAACCACTTTCCTATTCTTTGTTTCTGTGAGTTTGACTTTTTATTTGGATTCCCCATATAAGTAATACCATGCAGTATTTGTCTTTCTGCATCTGGCTTATTTCACTTAGCATAATGCCTTCAAGGTCCATCCATGTTGTCACAAATGACAGGATTTCCTTGTTTCTCATGGCTGAATAATATTCCATTGTGTATATGTACCACATTTTCTTGATCTGTTTGTCTGTTGTTCGACACTTAGGTTGTTTCCATAATTTTCTGGCTATTTTAAACATATCTAAAGGGTCAGATCAAGTTCTGCTTTGATAATGTCCTTTAAATTTTTTCTGCAGTCCTTACCCCTTTCACTAATTATATTTTGAATAATTAAATAACATTAATTAAATGATTAGTATTAACTATGAATACTTTATAATTGTAAATCATGAAAATGTAACTCCAACCAGGATGTAACTCTCTCAGGCATGGATGCCATATTCTACTTCTTCCATGTTCATTTCAGTGCCAATAATAGTGACAGACATAGTGTTGGAAATAAAGATGAGGTTCAATCAGTGAGAAAATTTTATTATGTAAAAATACTATATTGTAGTTACAGAAATACCAGTTGGCTCTTTTATTAAATATAATGGTACTCTACTGCCATGCTGTAGGATAATGAGTTCTCAAGCCCTTCATAGATGTGTCCCAAATTTTACAAATGTGTAAAACTATTAGTTTTTGAATATTTCAAAAATGGTTCTGAGTATCAGCTAGAATGCTGAACCCAATTGACCATACGCGGGCTTGGGGTAGGCAAAGTCAGAGCTGAAGCTGTTTGAGAGTGGATGAAGTGACTAATGAGGAGGTCAGACACTTAAAGGTAGGGCAGAACCAGTGCAAGATGCTTGTTTTTTTTCTGTCATCCTTCCTAGAAATTTGTGAACAGGGCAAGTGTTCACAAGGATAGAGGTGATTATGGCCATCTTATTATCAAAACATAATTGTATCAGAAAAATCCCACTATAAACAAATCTTTTAAAAAGGATCATAATGTCATAGAAAGTAATGGGGGGAGGGCATTAGTAAGCCATCATCTTAAAAAATGACATGAAAAATTATAGATGTATTTATTTTCTCTTATTTACAGTAGTTTAGGATATTTTCTTACTATTTTCCCCAACAAAATGATAGGACAGTACGACCTGAACCTTTCACTTTATGTTTGAGTCCTGCAGCACAGTCAATGCAAGAATCCCTTTTAAAAACATCTGAAATCAGACTCTACCCATTTTTCTAAAGATCTTTATTAATGCTTTGATATTCAAATTGTTCTTTCCTAAAGCTTAGCTTGGTAGATTGTTCCTTTCCTCAGTTTTTAATTTAACTCTGGCATATCTCTATTTGTCTATGACTTTCCATCTAATTCTGTTTTCCAACATCACTTTTAGTGATTTGCTACATTTTCTATTTTACTTTGTAATTGATTTAGATTTTATTTGCACAGTATTGTCAACACTCTAGTTGACAATCAGTGAGGGACTGAACAGTAAAGAGACTGAGCAACAACTGTGGGTAACTAATATGAAATGGAGAGATTTGAGTGGTGACAGGTTTTATAGGTCAGCAATTTACTTATGAATATTTTTGGGTAGTGATGTTTTGCTGTTCTATCCTTCCTTGTAAGTTCATGGATTTGGAAAATGAATGTTAGCATAATGGGAGACCCCTATAAATATATGAAGCTACAGATGCAGAGGAAGTATCCTTAAGGATAGATTGTGACTTTATCAAGCGTTAAGACTGACACTTGTGGAAGCTTCTTAATCACTGGTCCATCTTAATCTCTGCCACTGGCAAGGTGGACCATCATACTTCTGAAAGCATTCATCTCAGGGTGCACACCAGCCATGTTTCAGATATTTTCACTTATTCTCATACCTGCAAACACTATTCATTCCCTTTTTCTTCTTTCATTCCCCTCCCTCTCCCTCTCTTTCCTGATTGGTACTATCTTTTCAAACAACTTCCAGCTGCCTTTTTGTCAGGATATCTTTAAAAAACTAATAGACTATTCTTTGAGCAGTTTAGGTTTGCAGAAAAATTGAATGGAATGTACAGATATTCCTGCATACCCCCTCTCCCTGCTGCATGTAGTTTTTCCTATTATTAACATCTTGCATTAGTATGGTACGTTTATAACAGTTGATGAATGAGTGTTGATATATTATTAACTAAATCCCATAATTTACATTAGGGTTCCCCATGTTGTACCTTCTATGCGTTTAACAAATGTGTAGTATCATATATTGGCAATTACAGTATTATTCAGAATAGTTTCACTGCCCTAAATATTCTCTGTGCTTTGCCTAGTCAACCCTCCTTATCCCCTAATCCCTGGCAATGACTAATATTTTTACTGTCTTCGTAGTTTTTTCTCTTCCAGGATGTCTTATAGTTGGAATCATACAATTTGCAGCCTTTTCAGATTGGCTCACTTAGCAATTCCCTTGATGAATCTCCATTCTGACTGGTCTCTTACTCCTCCTTTTCCTGAGGTTTTTATACCTCTTATAGTGGTCTTCATGGAAAGGAACTTAGATGACCCCATACCTACCCCTTCATTTATGTGACTTGCATGTGGTCTATGGAAAGTCCTGACACATTCTTTTTCCTTGAAACTCTGAGTACCTGTTGATCCCGCGTGGGGATTGCCTCTCCTCTGTTCCTTCCATCAGAAAGTTAGCCAGGTGTTTGTCATCTTTGCATTGTCCAGGTTAAGGTCAAACACCTGTTCAGTGGATCGCCTTCCCTCCCCACAGCTCCTCTTTATTGACTTGGAGCTGGGAGTTAGTGCTTCCCATCCTTCCCTTCTTCAAAAATACTCTACTTTGAACCTTTATTCAATGTGACTGAGGGGTTTGGGAGTCATCTCACCGATTCTTGGTCCCCATAATAAATCATTGTCTAGAACCTCACTTTAGAAGCCCAATTTAACATCTTGTAGCAGAAGCAACTCAGAACATATGTTTTCTTCAGATATTCAGAGATTTATCAAGAATCTCTCTGTCTTCTCCTTTTTATGCTAAAATGTCACTCCCAGACCCCTCATTGTCATCTTTCCTGTTTTCATCTGGATACTGTCTGATCGATGAGTTTTTAAATATGTGGTGAGGAAGTAAAACTACCAGACCAACAGAAATTCTAAAACGACAGAAGACACATATTTTTGACATATATATAAATCAAATGCAAATAATGTGTGCTTAACGATTATAAATATTTTACCTATGAGAGGAATGGATCATGAGGTTTTTCAAAAAAGCAAGAAAAAGTAGAGAGCTATTTGACTTCCCAAGAAAGCTCTTGCCTATGAAATAGAAGAAATTAGTTTATAAATATATGTATATAAACAACTTTTCAGATTTCTATCTGTTTTCCTTAGATTACTAAGTAGAAAAGCATGACCTACTTTTCTCCGACTTGTGCCTCATAGTGGGTATTTGCTCTATTTTATGCATTGCTATTTTTTCCCAGAGTTACTCTTCTGCAGAAAGCAGTTCCAAATTGACTCATTAAAAACAGACAGTTCTGCAAATCTTAATCAAAGGCTCATAGTTTGTATTCATCTGGTCCACAACTCTGTGAATTGCCAATTTTTGTTGAATTATTTACATAAAAATGAATAAATTTTAACTGTTCTTTAATTGGCAGTATCTAATAATATCTCCTATTTGCTATTCATCTTGTGGACATTGAGAGGATAGTTATGAAAAATCCAATTGGCATTTTGGGAGGCTGGCCTAGATAATCCTATTTCTGGAAAATTACTGATTTGTGCCAGAACATATTTAAAAAATCTCTTAAGATTACATCACTCTTTTCCTTTATCCTTAATTCAGTCCATGGGCTCTGTCTGTTTTTGTTTTAAATTGTTTGCCTTCTAACAACTAATAACCTGGAAAAACTTAGGCACACACCAGCCAACAGAAGGAAAACTCTATAATAAACGTGGTATGACGCAGCAGCTAAGAGCATAGAACTGTAAAGCCAAACTGAGGGAATCTGAGTCCTTTTTTGTTATTTCTTAGTTGGGTAACGTTGGGTAGGTTTCTTAAACTGTGATTTGGTTTTCTTATCTATAAAATACAAATAGCACATCCTCATAGTGTAGAGATGTGGATTAATGAGTTAATATACCTAAAGGGCTTCTCAGTGCCTGGGACATGCAAAACATTCATGAAGTGTATGTGTTTTAGTATTTGTGAAATACATATAGCTTAAAAAAAAAAACCAAAATGCCCCAGTGCCAAATCCTAATCTTTGTCTACCAGTAACAGGAATTGTACCATTTTTAATATTTTCCACAAAGAATGTATTTAATTGACTTAACTTCTCTCCTGTGATTACCCACCGTACCAACCTTAACATACTAGCTTGAGAAACTTAAAAAATAATGAGAATCAAACACAAGCTGCTAGAATTTAAACTGACAAGATGTTTTAAGAGGTTTTGGCCAGTGTTCAAACCGTATGGAAAGGGGATCAGAAATGTCCTTTGCTAATCAGGCTGTTTAATCCTATACTTTAGGGAAAAAAAAAAAAAAAAAGATCTCAGTAAACATTCACCCTATTCCAAAAAGAATTCATTCCAAAAAGAAATAGCATGTTAACTTCCTGGTGGGGTTCTGGAGTTTCTGGTTACCTCACCTGCCTCTCACAGAGGGGTCTGTATGAAGAACCCCTAACATTAAGAAGCTTCTGTGCAGTCCCAGAATCTGTGGTTAGGAGTTGGTGTTCTTGATCTTTTGTTAGCTTAAATTACCTTCTTTGATTTTGGAGCAAATTATTTTTAAGAGTTACATTCCAGCATCCTATCTGATTTCCTATTTCCATGTTTCCTGTTTTACTTCTTTGCTCGTCTCATAAATCTAGAGATGCAGACCACAGGGAGATTGTGTTCACACTGAGTGTCACGGCGAGGGAGAAAATGGAATATGTTTTCCTAATTCTCTCCCTAACTGGCCCCTACAGGCCTCCTGCCAAATGCCCACACTATCCAGAAAGCTTTGAGGATAAAATTCAAAGTAAGATCCAGAGATGGTTTCAGAAATGCCTCTGAAGTGACTAAGTTGATAGTTATTTTTCCTATATTAATATAACTTCAAAATGGAAAATGATTTCTCCTCAAATGTGTCTTTTTTACATATAGCGTATATTTTATAAGTTATAACCTATATAGTCAATAATATTACACATTTAAAAAATAACTGACCCTTAGATTCCAATATTGATCATAGTTCTACTTGTATCCATACTAATTTCTCAGACAAATTATTCTTTATGTTGACCAAAACAAAGTCAATATATGCCTATTAGTTGGGTGCCACAACATAAATTGAATTAATTTAAGAGGTGAGTGAAGAACCTACAGCTTTTTATATTACTTGATATTTGAGACTGCCAGCCTTAATTCTCTACCATGTTTTTACTGTTAACAAATTATTCCAATGGCTAAACCATCAACCATCTGCTCATTAAGTGAAATAAAACATGTAAAATGTCCTGTACAATGTCTGGCACATAAAGGGGCTCATTAAATATTATATTCTTACCTCCTTCAATTTTTATCTTTCAAAATGAGGATATTAAGAATTTAATCAACTCCATCATATGTGTATAATACTACAGAATTTGGCATTGGACTCAAAGGACCAAAAGCTGCTCTATGGAGCTGGCTTATTCTTTGAGTGTGGAGTTGGATGAGATTACAAAGTGGTAAGTACTGAAATGTTTTACAAGAGCATTTGATAAAAAATTTCACTCCCTCTGGTGCCCCACTCCAGGGCACTGCCCATGTAATTCTGGTGTGTGTGTGTTTCTGTCTAAGACTAGGAGTTTGAACTATTCTTTGTTTTTTATTATTTCTCTCTGCTCCTTCCCCGTCCACCTCAAACACACACATACACACACACACACACACACACACACACACACACACACACACAATACCACATAAAGTATGCCCAGGTCCATTCAACACCAAAATCATCTTTATAACAGCACGAGTAAATCTTGAGATATCAACTGTACAATGTTGAGATAAATTAAAAGATTACTATTTCGTATTAATCCATGCTTAAATTAATAGGCTGAGTCATATGATATTCAGCCATATTAGACCTTCAGAAAAGGTCAGACTAATATCTTGGTCTCTTCCAAGGAATCTAGTCATTTCTCTACCAGTCAGCAGCCCTCTACCTATGACTAGACCATGTAACGCAATGGGCTACCATTGTAATTTTTGCCTAGTCAGAATGCTGCTTTTTAGTTTTCTGGGCTGTGCTCTCAAGTCTGTTCTCCTAACCTGCATTGCTTAGTAGGGTTTTCTTTTTACTCCACTTAAAGGTGCTCTCTTTCTTTTCTGTGACTAGAGACATCGCTAATATTTTACTTGAGATTTACCTTTTCCCAAAAAAAGGAAAAACTTTGACTTAAAATAACTTTTGCTTTATGCCCAGCAAAAAAAAAAAAAAAAAAAAATCAGATAAGTAAATGCTCAGGTCCTCAGTCTCTGCCTGGAATGGAAAAGGAAAGTAAGAAGCAGAAGGCAAAATAGGAATATCTCAAAGAAGAATTCAGTCAAATGTCTGGTATCTTAATCTTTTGTGTATGAGATGGAAATGACAATTCAGGATATTTTTTGGCTTCTAACAACTTTACATTTGCTTGGGTACATGGGGCAGAGATGCATGTGGGTGGGGACATAGATGGTCTTAGTAAACCACTGCTTGGTAAAGTCTTGCAGGTGATGAGCATATTTTTTCCCACCACTCCTGAACCAATACTTTTGTAAGATACACTAAAAATGGATGATTACAAGTATGAAATAAAAAACAAACTAAAGACCTCAAATTCAATTTATTTGATTCAATAGACATAAAACTACATTTCAATAAATATGATCAGCACAAATGTAACAGGAGAAAAGGTAACTGTATGTGTTATACGTTAAAAATGATATATTGGGGATTAATGTGGAAAATCACTATTACATGCATAACTTTTTGTTGTGCAGTGGTAACTAAACAAGCAGTTATGAAGGAATTAAGGATTCCTCGTTGTTGACACCTGTGTGCACACTTCAGCCTCTTTGTATATTGGTATTTAATGTGATGAATGAGCTTGCTTCCTATGAACTAACCTAGACTAGATTAGATTGATGGAATTGCTACTCACAAGGGATAATGTCCTATATTGTTTCCAAATTTTATTGACATTCATAGAGAAACTAGTATATAGATAGGCTGATGGGAATAGGGCAATAAATGTTAAAGCAATTTTAGCAAGTTCACAATAGCCCTTTTGAACTTTTATCCAAAATGAAGCGAGTGATGCTATGTTTTCAAGAATCATTATCAATCCTTTGTCAGTAGCCAATTCCAACAATTTACTCTGTAAGGATATAGTTGAGTTTAAATTGTATTTTTTTTCGCTTGAGGAAGATTTGCCCTGAGCTAACATCTGTGCCAGTCTTCCTCTATTTTGTATGTGGGATGCCTCCACAGCATGGCTGATGAGTGGAGTAGGTCCGCATCTAGGATCAGAACCCACGAACCTGGGCCTCCAAAGTGGAGCATGTGGAACTTTAACCACTTGGCCATGGGACCAAACGCTAAATTGTCTTTTGATTTAAGAAATTGATTCCAGATCTATGAATTTCCTAGATATGCATCTTCTTTTGATGGAAAATAAAATTGACAATTCTTTTTTTTTATTGTGGTTGTAATAGCTTATAACATAGTGAAATTTCAGTTGTACATTATTTGTCAGACACCATACAAGTATGCCCCTTTACCCCTTGTGCCCACCCTCCACCCCCCCTTCCCCCAGTAACCATTAATTTGTCCGTAAGTTTGTTTATATTTCCACCTCTGAGTGAAATCATACGTCGTCTGTCTTTCTCTGTCTGGCTTGTTTCACTTAGCATAATGCCCTCAAGGTCCATCCATGTGGTTGCGAATGGGGTGATTTTGTCTTTTTTTTATGGCTGAGTAGTATTCCATGGTATGTATATACCACATCTTCTTTATCCAATCATCAGTCGTCGTAAAATGGACAATTCTTGACCAAATTGTATGATATTCATTATAACCTTTTGTACATAGGAAGTGTCAAGATAATCACCTACTTTATTGATAATTGTTAGACTGTTGATCTTGTCATGCCAATGAGTAGAAACTCTGTCCTTCTACACTTGACACTTTTTTCCTTTAGATCTTATTTACCATTGAAAACAACGTATTCCTTAATCATGTGGACATAATAAGATCATTAAAAATACTGAAAATATAAGACAAATTCATGAGTCTAGGTGTTCACTTTTCATCTTTACAAATTTGACACCAAATATTTCTTACCATTCGGAAAAACTGAGTTTATCTCATGCTTTAAACGTTTACAACAGAACTTTTCCCAGTGGTAAACATCTTACTTCAGTATGCAATATTAGTTGTTTATGATCATCTCTTATATTATCATACAATAAAGAGAATCTTGAATTTAACATATATGAATTATATTATTCCCATTTTTTACCAGTTACTAAGCACACTGTTTAGTTTAGCTGTCTCTTTTATTTTTTTCCTAGCAAGATTTTTTTTTTCAGTGATAGGAGCAGTGTATGTCCTGCATTCTGGTATAGACTCCTTTTTTTCTTTTTCGATATGGACTCCTTAATCTGTGTAATTACTCCAGAATATTTTTCTGTCATTGCATTCTCCTTTTGTAATATGCGCTCATACAAACCAGATAATATTCCCACACAAACTTAAAACTCCAAACAACATTTGCTGACAAGAATCATGCACTCGTGTGTTGAGGCAATGTCAAATGTTTACTGTCAATTTCTATTCTCATGGAAGGTTGGTAAATAGTTTACAGACTAGCACTGGTCCATGGACTTCACTTTGAGGAGCACTGATCTAAACAGGTGTTGCAAAAAGACCTCCCATAGGCACCTGAATCATCCTCGCTAGGGTAGGGGTGAATGGGACAGTATTTCCTTTTGCCCATTAAGCATTCTTGCTACAGTTGTTCCTGTTTTTTCATTTCCAGAGTTATCCCTGTTGCCCATTTTAGAAAGGTTTTATTCATATAAATTACTGGGTAATACCCAGAGATGTATGCAAGGCTTCCTATGGCCCTGAGGGTCTTCCTCTCCTTAAATTCCTAACGTGGTATTGGAAGTATAATAACTGCTTAATAAATTCTAGTTTAATGGCCCATGTCAGGTCACAGGTTAGTTTTGTTTTCCATGAGTGGTAGGAAGTGTCATTTCCCAAATTTCAAAGTTTATCTTAGACTAAGTCACAAAAGGAAATTTCATTTTATTCTTCAGAAAGCCCAATGCTGTTGAGTAAGGATGCTTCAGGGTTAATTGGGAACATAGACAGCCAAGTTTGGTTCAGGCAGTATTGACTGATTACATATCTGTGGTTCTTGAACTGGAATCCCTTATGTCCTTTTCCTTGTCTCTATCCTTGCAACATAACTCTTCGAAAAACTGTCTTCAGAGCTGAAATTGTCAGGAATTAGCCTTTAATGATTTTGTCATTGCTTCAAGCCCTTAAAGCTATTATACTTCTATATAAAAGGACTCAATAATTATAAATAAGGGTTAATTATTGTAATTTTGCAAATTTTAATGTACAGCACCCAAGAGTTTTTATTTTCTAATACGGAGTTTTATGGAGTCACCCTCTGGAAAGCTTAATCATTTCTTTCTGGCTAGAATTTTACTAAAATTAATCATCTTCAGTGTAAGTAGAACTAGGTAGTGTATTGTTTGTCTGAATGGATGCAGTCAGGTAAAGATAGACTCCTACATAGGGGCTTTGTGAACTAGAAGCCAAGCATCTTTTGGGCATACCTGCCCGTCAGGGATTATTGCAACAGGCTTCTAATTAGTCATTACTGCCTTCTAGTTTTGCCCCCACCTCACCTCGTCTTTCCTCTTCCTACCATTGCCAGAGCAAATATGGTCATAGTGTTATTCTATTTCAAAATTCTTCTACAGCACCACTGAATATTTTAGTCATTAAGAAAGTCTTGCTATTTTTTTTCAGCATGCTATTGGTATTTTGGTCATGTTACAGCAAAAGTTCTTATTTTTTAATTTATTTTAGAAATGAAATAAAAATGTTGATTTTCTTTAGAAGTTAGAATTATATGTGATTTATTTTCATTGGCCTTTTAAAATTTTTCTAGAATTAGATATAATATTTTTTAAAAATAAAAATATTCTAGTGCATTATTAGTATATGGAAAAAATCCTTCAATGGCATCTTATTGTTTTGTTTATAATACCTGTTTAACACAACATTAAAACCCTGCATACTTTTCAGTCGTATTTTCCTACATTTACTCACAGTCCTGTATTGCAAATATATCAAGGTATTTGCAATTGAGTTTTCTGAATCAATATTTGTTCTTACCTCTGCCTATTTGTACCGTTCTCTCTACATTGAATACTTTTTCTCTTCCTCAATGTTGCTAACTCCTGTGTCTCGTTAGTAACTAGTGCATAGATGTATTATTGAAACTATATCATAGTTATTGGTGCGTTTTTAAGACCCCCTTTTAGACAGCGAGGAGGCATTGCTCTTGTGATTGTTTCCTATCTTTATCTAAAATGGCATATAGTTGGTACTTAAGTGTTTGTTTAATGAATGAATAAGTTTGTAGCCCCATAACATTTTCTCTTACCCAGTATGCATTCTTTACCATGTTTAACTCTCAGAGGCAAATTTTCTGAGAACAAAGTCTCTGTACTTCAAACTCAAGTAGATCATGTGGTTGAGACTTAATTTTTCTCCCCTCCTCTTCCTTCTCCTTTCTCCCCAAAGTCTTTCTTCCTCTTCTTTTAAAAACATTCAAAATGGGAGGTGGGGACAAATAAACATGAATGTACTCATAGATGCTCTGTGAAAAAAAATCTCAGTGGCGTCTATTTTTGGTGTTGTAAAGCCCTTCTTTCATTTCTTTATGTGGACTATACTAGATTATTATTTACACAGATTTCCTCATTCACAGGAATATCTGGAATACATTTTCATTGGATGAAGTTAACATCACAAATTGTGGCTCTCAGGTTTAACATTATCTAAGAAATATTCAAAGTATTTTAGAGCTTATTTTTTGTTGTTGTTTTTAATGCTGATTGTAGTCTTACAATGCAGAATGGTAAAATAGTGCCTCGCAAGGGAGCTCTTTACTAGTATGCATTCCTACCCTGGGAGTTTATGTGAAGAAGTGGACACGTTTGATCACTCTTTGGAAATCAGTTCACCTATTTCTCATGACTAAATTTCCCTTGCTTTGAAAGAAAGCCCTTATTGTTTTCCTTAAAACAGTACTTTTTTTGTCTACTGTTTTATCTCACTAAGGAACATTTTCTTTGTGACGGAAAAATAATTCCTCACACAACAGCAAGTGCAGAATCATTACTTAAACTTAATTGTTTCTTGCTAAACGTAATTTTTAAATATGAAAACATGTGACTGTAGAATAATGAATAGATGTTTTTCTCAAGTTGTTTTTCTGCAGCACTTAGATGGGTAAGGGGAGAGGGAAGGAGAGAATGAGAGAGGGAAGGGAAAGGAGGAGTAGAGAGGGGGAGGGAGAGAAGTACCCATTCAGTTGTGACTATTCAGAAGGTAAGAAGGTAGACATGTGTTTCTAACTGAGGTCTAAATAATGTCAGTCTGACTGGAATATGGTAATGATAGTTTCATTAGATCGCTATGATAACATAAAGCCTGGGAGTTGGTTTCAATAGGTTCAAGACGTTTCATGTTCTTGTTTCTGCCTGAATTTCTATATAGTTTATTTTCTTTCGTAATACCACACATTATAAGAAATGATTTACCATTTTTGCCTCCAACTAAAAGCTGTTTGTAGTTTAAAAAAACTCTGTTAGTAGTAAGCTACTTGAATGATCTAAGTTGGTTGAAAAGCAAGGACACATTTTTCTTTCACTGATTTATTTCATGTTCTACTGAGGTGGGCACTTATATTTTTCCATCAATAGTATATATCATTTAGAAAATTGGTGTGAGTAATATCTGCTTCTAAAAGCACTGACATACATTAATGTTAATGAAAACTGAAATTGAGTTAGATTTCCTTTATCTTCTGTTTCTTAAAAGCCAACTGTAGACGTATTTTCTTGCATTATTATAAAATGTATAATAGTTTAGATTCTTGAAAAATTTTTTGTTACAAATATAAATCTTCCTGACTAATATTTATGCATGTGTATGAAAGTGTTACATTGTTTCTAATAGTATGAATGAAATTTCATGAAAATAGTTTCCAGAAAATGTTGAAATGAAAAACAAATATCATTAAAGTTGACAGCATACAATCAGAATGACAAAGTAAGAAATTATTCTTTTTTTAATGTGGAGGGAGAAAAAAATAAGTGTATTAAAAGCACAAGGATTATATATTGTGCTTACATATAATTGTGCTATAACAATTGTAAATTGTTATAAATCTTAAAATACTTGTTTTAGAGTACTTTTAGTATATCTCAGTTTTCTAAAACATTTAAAAATGTTAGATGTTAGTTACTAAGAAATTTAAAACAAGCATTATTTCAAGGATAATATTTAAGACCAATTAAAATGGTGTTTAGCAATGTGTGGGATATCACATTCAGAGAAAATAGCAGGCTAAGTCATCTAACTCTGCCACCTCTACCATTCCTTACTCTTCCTCCATCAGCCTTCTCATTCACTTTTATTTTAGAAGCCGTTGGAAATTAGAAAGCTAATATTCCCTCCCAAGATATGCCATTATCCTAGGTGACTTGAATGTCTAACCTGGTGAACCACCACTTCTTTGGATTTCTCAATTCCAGTGATTTCCACCTCCCAACCATATTAAGCCATCAACTCTCATGGCCGTATAAGAGATACTAATATTAGAAACATTAGAAAAAATATATCTCTTTAGTGGACATCCATTGTTTACTTTTCTATCATCCAATTTGTGTTCTTCTAGCTACAATCCTCTATTTCATTTCATTCATTCCTCCCCTGGGATCCAAGGCCATTTGCCTTTATGGTTCACTGCCTCAAGAGTCCCCATAGAAGCCAATCAAAGTGTTGCTGTCCCCTCAGTAGGGTAATAACCTAACCTAAGCTGGTCGAATTACTTTCAATCACAGAGTATCTCTGGAAGCCTGGGAAAGACCCTTGGTGTTTCTTGTTGGATGTGACTAAAAGGATGTGAGGCTGAGGTTTCTGTGGCCATCTCTGAAGGAAAGGGTCTGAGTTGCCTGTTGAACCTGAGAATGAAACTAAAAAAAATCATAATTTTTATCCAAGGAAGGAGATAAACCAAGTCCTGATATTTGAGCCGTGGGTCCTCTGGAGTTAAACTAACTCATCCCTTGGACTATTCATTTACTTGAGCCGCTATGTTGCCTTTTTCCTTCGATCACTTTTTTTCCTGATGCTTAGATCAGCCATTCCTACTTGATAATGTCTGTAACCTTAATTTCAATTCTCAGTTTCAGACCATAACTTCAAGCTTATCTTTCCAGCTCTCTGTCACATTTTTTCTACTTCACTTATTCTTTAACTTTACTGAAATTGCTAGTTCCTCGACACTTTAATGCCTAGAATAGACCTTGACACATAGTATGTCTTCTTTTGCTGCCAGAGCATGGCTCGATGAGCAGTGTGTAGGTCTGCACCCAGGATCCGAACCCATGGATCCTGGGTCACTGAAGCAGAGTGCGCAAACTTAACCATTACACCACCAGGCTGGCTTTGGCACATAGTATGTCTTTATAGGTATCTGTCAAGTGAATGAATGAATTGAAGGAGTTAGAGATATGACTCTTCTATTTAGCTCTCTCCTCACTGTAGTGCTCTCTTTAATCTCATTTATATGTGATATAACGACTTGGCAATACCTTCTCCTCCACTGTCCTATTACCTTTCATCTCATCCACTTTGTGAAACATTAATGTTTCATCTATCTAACTGTTCTTTCTTCTCCATGACACCACTTCAGCTTCTGGACACATACAACTATGCTTCCTACTTTTGCAGGAAAGGAACTCTATCACAAAGCAACTCTTTAATTCTTGCCTGCACACCTAAAATTTAACTTTATACCATACTTTCTCTTTCCCTTCTGATACAATCAAAAGGGTGATTCTTCTGTCTAAGTTTTATTCCTCCATATGGGCTCTGGATTCCATTTCTTGCTGGCTTGTCTGGGGTTTTTTGTTTATTGGTTATCCCTTCCTAATGCTATGTCTCTAACTTCAACCTTCTTTCTTTTACTTTCTCATAAACCTTTATATTCCTCTTTTTTCTCCTTCAAATTCACCTTCCCTTCTAGTTTTATTCCTCCATTTCCTTATAGCCAAACTTCTTAGAGGAATTGTCAACACATCTTACCTGAATTTTTTCACCTGCCATTTTATTCCTCAATTCAGTGAAGTTTGGATTATTCCCATATTCTCAACTGCTCTTGTCAAGAAGATCTAATAGCCTTTCTCCACAATCTGACTGGTCTCACGAATGATGTAGGCACTTTTCATTTTACTTTTGTTTTATTCTCAGTTCTCTGGGGAAGCTTTCTGTGATACTTCAGGCTATATCAGTTCTGTCATAAGCTGCTGTAGCTTCCTGTACTTTAATTCAATTCTTGATCACATATAGTAATTATATATTTGCATGATGATTTGACTATCTTCCTCTTCTGCCAGTTTCTATGCTCAGTGAGAGAAGACACTAGGCATATTTTGCTCATGCTTTTATCCCCAGCCACTCATGCATTTCTTGCTACATAAAATTTATTAAATAAATACTTTTAAATGATTGTAGAGATAGTATCTTACTCAGCATAGTAGGCAGGATAATGGCCCCAAAGATGTCCATTTCCTAATTCCCAGAACCTGTGAATATTACATTTTACATGGCAAAAGGAACTTTGCAGATGTAATTAAATTAAGAATGTTCAGATGGGGAAATTATCCTGTATCATCTGGGTGCATAAAATGTGATTAAAAAGTATCCTTATAAGAGGAAGAACAAAGCAGGAGAATCAGAAGAAGATGTGACAACAGAAGAGGGTGGAGGGATGTAGCTATGAGCCAGGTAATGCAGGTGGCCTCTAGAAGCTAGAAAATACAAGGAATGGTTTCTCCCCTACAGCTTTCAGGAGGAACACAGCTCTGCCGACACCTTGATTTTAGATTTGTGAGACCCATTTCAGACCTCTACCTCCAGAGATGTAAGATAATAGATTTGTGTCGTAAACCACTAAATTTGTGGTAATTTGTTACAGTGGCAGTAAAAACTAACGCGTCCACCAATTTGGTCAAATCTCTCTACTGCCTAATACCCTTTAGAGACGTGTTCTCCTCAAGTTAGATTTCTAGATTCTTAATATGAATAACATATAACATCAAAAAAATGGCTCCCTTTAATTACACCAGCCTTATTTTAATCACATACTAGTAACTCTAAAAGAATATTACAATGATATTCAACTTCCAGTTCCCCAAATAGTTATCTTCTCTTTTGTCATAAACCTTTGCATATTCTGTTCCCTTGGCCTTAAAATTCCTCCCATCTGACCACTCTCTAAAAAAACAAGGATATATGTGTAGTGTATCTAGAGAAAATATTGGATGGTCACTTTATTTATTCGTTTCTAGGATTCATGTAACTTAGACGAATATAAGAGTTATATATATATTTTTTGACATTCAGGTTTCCCTCAACTTTACAAAATGTTCTGGTTATGTACTGTAAGATTCTATTTTTATGACTTTTTTTAAGTTATATTATTGAGGTCACATTGATTTATAATACTATGTTGATTTCAGGTGTCCTTGATTATATTTCAGTTTCTTATAGACTGCATCGTGTTCACCACCAATAGTCTAGTTTTCATCCATCACCATACATATGCGCCCCTTTACCCCTTTCACCCTCCACTCCCTTCCCCTCTGGTAACCACCAATCTGTTCTCCTTATCTGTGTGTTTTTTTTGTTTATATTCCACATATGGGTGAAATCATATGGTATTTGTCTATGTCTGACTTATTTTACTCAGCATAAAACCCTCAAGGCCCATCCATGTTGTCTCAAATGGCATGATTTTGTCTTGTTTTTATGGCAAATAATTTGTGACAACAAAAAGAAGGGGAAGAGGAAAAGGATGGAACTTGTATAGACTAATGAAGATAGCAGGCTTTCAGCAGAAGGAGGACTATCTCTTCTATGAGACTTTTTTTTTTTTTTTTTGAGGAACATTAGCCCTGAGCTAACTACTGCCAGTCCTCCTCTTTTTTGCTGAGGAAGCCTGACCCTGAGCTAACATCTGTGCCCATCTTCCTCTACTTTATATGTGGGATGCCTGCCACAGCATGGCGTGCCAAGCGGGTGCCATGTCTGCACCTGGGATCCAAACCAGCGAACCCTGGGGCCGGCGAGGAGCAGAATGTGTGAACTTAACTGCTGTGCCACCGGGCTGGCCTCCTCTATGAGATCTTTTATACAAACCTCATGGTAAGCACAAAACAAAAAGTCAGAGCAGAGTCACAAATCATGCAGAAGTATGTTTTTATCTGTTGAGTATCCTAAATGGGGTTGATTAATATCTGAGATGATATTATCATACAAAGTAAAAGCCAGAAGTTTACCTTTGAGGAAACAAATTGAGAATGTCTTCAGTGATGTGTCCGATATCTATGTTTTTCCTGACTGATGGCAGGAGAGTGAGGGAGATGATAAACCAGCTGCCATAGCCTCTTCCACTACTTTTGGAAGAATAGAACAGAGAGGAATAAATAAATCTTCTTATGGAATATGCATACACACCTACAACAATTCTGACAGCTCCAATATATGTTTTAAAAGGAGTAGAAGGAAATTTGGGGTTGGAGTTTTAAAATCATCATTCGTGCTTAGTTTTGCCTTGACCGCTGTGGAGACTATGATAATGATGGTGATGGTGATGATGGTGGTTGTGGAAGTCGTGATTCAGGAGTGGATCTGGATTTTGTGTGGACTAAAGCCAAAGTAATTTTGAGAGCTCTTGTCCGGAAAAGAAATATATAATCACAAGTACAGATTTACATATTAAATGATTGCTTAGACTGAGAAAAGACATCAGAAGTTATATAGCTTCAAAAGCTGGCAAATACCATGGCCATTGCAATATCCTGAGAAGTAACTTAATATGTTATTAATTAATTGCCTGAAACACTTATAATATATTTTTATGTGTTGTTACTGCATACTCCGACCACCTTTTCAATGACAACAATTTCGTATCATTTTCTGTAGAAAGAAAAAAATATCAGAAAGTCTTTTGTCTGGTATGATGGTTTGAATTTTTATTTTAAATTGATAGTACAGAAAAGTTCCTTTCAGCCTCACAACTTTTTATTGGTAATGCCATGTGAATTTTTAGGATTATCGGAGTTGAGATAACCTCTTTGAAGTTACATTATATACAAGTTATAAAAGCTGGGGTAATTTTCCAACGACCAGCTTCTGGCTATATTTAAGCCTGTTTCTCCTCTAATACCCACATACTTCTACTGCTGGGCCCTGCAGGGAACACTTAAAATACACTATGATCTCTGGCCCTTTAGTTCCATGAAAGAGTCATTGGCAGAGTGGTCATTAGGAGTATGCTTGAAAGTCATTCTTACTCCCAGACAGCTAACAATTATATTAACTTACATATAAGTGACTACAACTCATTAATATATTTTGCCATATTTGTTCTCAAATCATTTGTCCTTTAGTTGAATGTAAAAAAAATGCTCTGTAGCCAGTCCAATGGCACCCAAAATGTAGGGAAGAATGACAGAGCAGAAGCAAGGTGAAAAGAGCTAGTGATCTTAACTGAAAGTGGCTAAAATACCTAATTTGTAAAAATTTTGTAAAACCATATGACCATGTGAGCATATATTTCTATCACATCTCTCAGGTCTTTGGCAGAGTTTCATGCCATTGAGAGCCTAGAGGCTTATACTTTATTAGCTTTGTGGCACATTTCTCTATGATAATATTTTCCATAGATAATGTTGTAGAGTTTGTATGAATCAAGGCCTAAGATGACCAGATTACTTCCTTGGGAACAAACATTTGAAAATTCTGAAGAGTGGAATCTAATTCAGAACTCTGATTGAGGAAACAGACCAGGAGTAGTGATATGGTGATACAGAGTTTAAAATGGAATAAATCACGAGTGTTGGCTCCCTAATTTTTGCTGAATAATTAAACATACATGATGCTGGCTTCTCCTTATGCTTTGTCTATACTCTTTGTCGTCATGAATTTGAGGAGTACTGCTTCTATATAGAGAATTTAGTCTGGTAAATCATATTGAATAGAACACAGCCCTATGATATCCCACTAGATAGCTCTACCAATCTAATACCATTTAAAGATATTCTTCAGATATCTGATTTTTTAAAACTATTCTGCTACAATGAAATTTAGTAGTGTTTGTTTTAATTGTGTGTGCTATATGATCTGATGTGATACTGCTGACTTCACGGGAACAAATCTCTGTGTTTCCCAGTTATACACCTAGACCTGTAGTGCTGTATTAGAGCTCAGGATGCTTCATACAGATGCATTTAAGTCATCATTCACTGAGCTAGGATAATGCAATTTTAAGTATCTGTGGTAGGGAAATTTACATGTATCTCTAAAGCTTCTATAACAGCTAGTTCTGAGCTCATGAATTGCAGGAACTTAATAAATCTTGTTGATGGAATGGGTCAGTGTACTAAGAGAGTAACTGTCACTTGTACCAAGAATAATTTGATTTCAGGTTTACTATTTAGGAAGAACTATAGTTAAAAGAAATACTAAAAAAATTAATATATCTCTTTGGTATGTGACTTTTTTTCCTGATGTTTTCAACTAAATAATTGCCAATATATCTTTTGTAAAAACAACAGAAAAAATGTAAATTGAAGAATAGTATTGATGATATATATTCTTAGAATTTTAAAAAAGAGACTGGGCAGCATGGAAGCCTGCAGTAACTAACACAGTGCTTGGCATGTATTCAGCTGTTATAATAATCATTAGTGCTGTTCACCAAATGTTATTGGCTCACCACTTTCTGGGCACCTGATAGGACTGACATTCCCCATAAACTGAAGAAATTAGATGTCGTATTACTTTGGCCAGTGAAGTGTGAACAGAAGCAAAAATCTGAATTTGTGAGTGGTGCAGAATTCTGTCTCCTCTCTCTCTCCATTGACTTGGCAATTATTGTAACATGGAGTTGAAGCCTCCTTTAGCTGGAGTCCCTGAAAGATAACAACATAGAGCATAGCCCCAAAATAATGTGAATAGACATGTAGTCTGAGTGAGAAATGGATTGTTGTTTAAAGACAGTGAGATTTGGGGATTGTTTGTAACTGCAGCATAACCTAGTCTATTCAGACTCATATTGCTACATAAATAGATTAAATACATAGACAGAGAAATACAGCTAATATGACTATGATACAAAGTAAAGCAGAATAGTAGTTAAAATTGTCAGTGTTTTTTAAAATATGCAGATCATTCAGGACTTGGGGTTGAATTTAGGCAGTCTTACCTGAATTAATAAATTATTAAATCATGTTAAGGCATATTAACCCAAATATTCTATATTATATAAATATTGCATCTAAGATATACTTTGAATACCTTTGCTTTCCCCCCTCCAAGCATGAGTAGAAATATTTTAAAATAATAATTATAGAAGTTATGTATATAGAATCACATACAATCTTTAATCTGTAATGGTAAGCAGCAGTTGAGTTAAATAGCCTATGAGAGTCTTTATAGTATTATCTTCATGATGTGTTGAGTACCCTGATAGAAGTTTTGTAATCCATTTAATTGGAATTTTGTATTGGCTGACTGAGAAACCTTAAATTGGCTACACTTGGAGAAATTGTGATGCATCATTTATGATAAAATATATTTAAGCTAACTATTAATATTTTTGCAGATTTAATTTTATTTAGATCACTATATGCTGATTACATCTTTTTAATTTTGTGCTTTTAATAATAAGAGTAAAAAGGACATCTTTATAGATAACATTAAATAGCAGATCTGCTAGTTTCTGACTAAATGATCATTGCTTCTCACAATACCTCATTTTCTTCTTATTTATACGAATTAAATTTTTCTCTTTCATAAGGAAATTGAGAGTTTCTGTCGTGTGTTTTGTAAGAAGAAAGATCATATTCAAAATTTAGCTGTGCTTTTTTTGGATGCTCTTCAGCTAATCAAGAATAATTTTCTACCTTCTAATTTTCTTAATTCCAATATTTAATACTTTCAAAGCAGACAAACTTCAAAGAGCTTAATGCCATATAAAGCTTGGTAAGAGTGGGAGTGTGGCGGTTATTAAATCACATATGATTGCTCAGAATTACTCAATATTTTCTAATAAGTTAATTGGAGCAGGATGAGAAAGTATGCTTTACTCCATCCCCACAGATAAGCTTATCATTTCTTTAAAAAACAATTACTTCTTTGCACTTGCCTGTGCCGAATCTTCTCCCAATCTATCTTTCAAATGTAGTGAAGTTTTCTTTTGGAACTTGGAATACTTCCTTCTCAGTTCTCTGGTGCTTCAAGATCAGCATCTAATTTCTGGATTCTTAAAATAGTCTCTTTAGATGCACTACAAACCTCTAGTTCAGTGGATCTTAATTTGTTTTGAAAATAGACTCTAATGGGAATCTGGTGAAAGCTATAGGTCTTCTCTCTCCCTCCTTTCCCCATTTCTTTTCCCTGCCAAACCTCTCCCAGCTCTCACTCAACTCTCCTTCTTTGTGGTGGCCCAGGGCATAACTCCAGTCCTACTGTTGATACTGAGATTAGCCTCCAAGCCGAACCCAGTGTTCATATTTGCTTCCAACTCGTAGCTTTCAGCCCTGATTACAAGATTTCGTATGTTTACTTGTTTTTGTGGACAGGCCTTAATTATTCCCCTTAACGTCTGAAAACCAAGAAAAACATTAAAAGCATTTTTTATATTGGATTCAGTCGTTTTGTAGCAGTAAGACCCTTCAGAGTATTTTGTCCAACATACTATCAAAAGCAGAACCACAAATGAAGTTTTGCGATATGTTGACAGTTTTTGAAACAATGATATATTGTTAATTAAAGCACTTAATTTTTGGACTCCTAAGAATATTGAAATATTTAATTCTATAAAATAAAGTGGTATTTTATTACTATCAATATTGCCATAATTATATATTTTATACTCGGTACAGCTACTTCTAAGTATTTATTTGTATTTCTGAGTGAATCCATTTGATAACAGAGCCTGTCTTACTAATCTTAGCATCTGTAATACCTAATACAGTGCATAATGCAGTGTAAGTGTCCAGAAAAATATTTGTTACATGAATGTATACGTGATTACCTGGCATTATATTTGCATTATAAGTTATATGAGATTTTGAGAGTTGCGTTTATTTTACTTTCTATTGTTAACATTGTTCTGTTGGATAGCTTGGCTCATTTAGTCTGGTATACACAAATAGCTATTGAATAAATTTTATGTGCTAGGCTCTTGTGCAGAAAAGAAAGATCTGCTTACCAGATTGGAGTTTGGCTGGCATCTGGGAACTTGAATAGTAAACAGTTCCCTACAATGATATAAAACTTTAGCTAAATGAAAAAGTGGCTCACTCTGCCTAGACTGTATAATATGGTTTATGCTGAATGCCTGCTTTCCTTCTGTGAGTCTGGAATTTTGCTCTTGGCTGGACAGAGAGTACCTCCGTGATTGACCCCCAGTATAAACCTTGGGCACTGAATCTCTAGTGAGCTTCCCTGGTAGACAACACTTAGCATGTGTTGTCACAGTTCCATGCTGGAGGGAAAAAAAAAAGCACATCCCATGTGACTCCACAGAGAGAGAGCTCTTGGAATCTGACACGTGGTTTCCTCTGGTCTTTGACCCATGCCCCTTTCCCCTTTGCTGATTTTGCTTTGTATCCTTTCACTGGAATAAATCATAGACATGAATGCAATTGTATGCTGAGTCCTGTGAGTTCTCCTAGTGAACCACTAAACCTGGGGGTGGTCTTGGGGACCCCTGACACAGCTGTGCATCAGTGCCAGGAAACCAACAGAGAAAGACAGGATACTTGCCATTCAGGAGCTTATAGCCTTATAGCTGAGAGGGAGGAGGGAGGTGTGGAAGGGGGTATTAGTTATTCAAATAGGTAATTTCAATATAAGTTGGTTGATAATGACAGTCATAAAGAGAGTGCTGTGGGAGCACTGAAAAGGAACATTGATCTAGGGCTTTGGGACAGGTTTTTGAGTCAGGCTTTGAAAGATGAGAAATATTTTACCAAGTAAATGAAGATAGGAAATACATATAGAGCAAAGGCACTTGAATATATTGATAATACTAGTAGTCGTCATAGTGGTGGTGGCCACAAGAAGAACAGCAGCAAACACACAATGCTTATCAAGAATTGTTTTAAGCCCTTTGTATATGTTAATTCATTTAATCCTCATAGCAATCCTGTGACGTAGGTGATACTATGTTTTATAAATGAGGAAACTTTGGCACACAGATTCTGTATATTGTACAGACTCATAGCTGGTGTACAGTGCCCTGGAATTTGAACCTAGGCCATCTGCCTCTTACTCTGTGCTATCTTTCTAAAGAAGGGAAGCAGAGGATATATTCGTTTAATACTTAGTTTCCAATTCCAAACTTCTGACATAGAAAAGCTTTTTCAATTATAATACATATTTGAGTTGGGGGTTTCCCACGATAAGATGTACTTTTATTATATCAATGGAGAAATAAGACTTGGAAATATAATCAAAAACAATATAGAACAGCATGTTCAAATATGTAATACAGTCTAAAAGAGGCAATGTAGATATTAAGCATTATTTCCTTTGTGTATGTGTAGACTCGATGACATCCTCACATTACCCGGATCAGTGATAAAAGCATGATAGCATATCAATAATTGCTTTATTTATTGAATAATATCTAGCCTCCCCTTAGATAATATTTAGTTTGTACCATCTTTGCTATTACATCTGATTTAATATTTTCAATGGTGAATGACTTATTTTTTATATCTTTGGTGTTTGTGTGTATGTACATGTATATGCCTTCAGACTTGTTATAAAAAGTGGTGAATATAACATTTCTCTGTTTTTTTTTAATTTTTATTTATTTATTTATTTTTTTAAAGACTTTATTTTTTCCTTTTTCTCCCCAAAGCCCCCTGGTACATAGTTGTGTATTCTTCGTTGTGTATTCTTCTAGTTGTGGCATGTGGGACGCTGCCCCAGCGTGGTCTGATGAGCAGTGCCATGTCCGCGCCCAGGACTCGAACCAACGAAACACTGGGCCGCCTGCAGCAGAGCACGCGAACTTAACCACTCGGCCACGGGGCCAGCCCCAACATTTCTCTGTTTTTAAGAAATTTTTTCTACTTGATGTATCATTTCTTGAAGTTTTAGAAAAAATTAAGAGAATTAAAGTAGCTACCTTTAACGTGTGCTTCTTCAAAACTGTAACAAGGCTTAGAGAGATAAATGAAAGTCTTAACTGATCCAAGTGAAAAAGATAAACAGACATGCATGTTGAAACACTAAATAATAATATCTTTAGGTACATTTAGGATTTCATCATTCTCTTTGGCTAACCTAACTGCAGTATAATCATGAACTCATTTTTAATGCAGTGGAAAAGTGAAATTTTCAAGTGGTCTGACACATGTATAAAAATGATATTTTCATAGATGGAGGATGAAAACCAGAACCTATATTTGAGTATAATAATGAGATTC
The DNA here is from genome assembly GCF_041296235.1 of Equus asinus. Taxonomy (NCBI): domain Eukaryota; kingdom Metazoa; phylum Chordata; class Mammalia; order Perissodactyla; family Equidae; genus Equus; species Equus asinus. The sequence goes on along the minus strand of NC_091790.1, from coordinate 144,769,020 downwards.
ATATATTAATGGAGTAATTTTTAGAAAAATTAGCCAAAGATTTTTTTAAATTATGCTTTTTAAAAAGATGGTATTAATTTCATTTGGATAGAATTTAGTATGATAATATAATATATGCCTAGAGTCACATAGCATGTTACTTAGATTTTATGCATTGTAAACTATTCATTTGTAGAATGACCATTTGATTAATTTTTATAGTTGTTTCCAGCTCTTGACTGAAGTTCTCCACCTTATTATGTAACCATGTGACCGTACTCATCATGTTTATTTTAATATCCGTGTCTGATAACTCCAATATCTGTATCTACCATGGGTTTGTTTCTGTTGTCTTTTTGTTTTCTGGCTTTGACTCATTTGGTCTTTTTTCTTGGTATGCCTGAATTTTTTAATGGAATGTTTTCTTTCCATTGTGTATAAAAAATTTTAGGGGTAATTTGAATGTCTGGATATTTTCTTTCTCAAGAGAATTTACTTTTGCTTCATTCAGGCGGAGGGAAGAGATAGATTATATTAATTCAATTCAATCAAGGATGGAGCTTGTTCAGAATTGCAATTCAGTCTTTGGACTGCTCTACTTTTAACTCTGAAATAATATGTGTGCATGTGTGTACAAACATACATACACAAATACAAATATAAACATTTGACATATCTTGTTTGGTTATGTATAATTTATTAACATTAGCGGGTCCCAACTGGAATGTTTACCAAGACTTCTTGATGCCCCCTCAACTCCAGTTTTCATCTCTCCAGTGCCATAAGAAGTGCCGTTCAGTTTCTCAGCTGCTACCCTTTGCTTGCAAGTTAGCAGATGATTTAAGGGGAGCAGCAGTAATGAGTGTTGGGCTCTATTCTTTGTACTTCTCTTCTTTCTGGGATGATGACCTCTCATGTCTACAGGCTTGGTAATTCTCCAATGCCTTCAAAATGGTGTAATTTGGATTTTGGGTAGTTTTTCCACAACTAATGCTCTCCAAGAGCATTGGTCTGCAACAAGTTTTTCTGCAGAAAGCACAATGTGTTATGGAAGATGCACAATGTAAGGCACACTTAAATATGTTATTCTTTATAGAACTTGTGATAACTGATTTCGTAACACTTGACTACTAGACCTAAAATAATCCTGTTGTGCAGTAAATAGCATATTAACCTGTGAGTGAATAAACTAGTGTGCTTAAAAGACACTTAAGGTATAATGGGTAATTTGGTTCAATAATTGGTTAGGTCTGGATTTCCCAGCCCAGAGCATAGTCTATATTTTAGACTGCAACATTATGCCATTCAAAAAATTAAGTAACTGTATAACCTGCCTCAAGCTCCATGCTATAGTTAGAACCAAGTATCAACAGGATTCCCACTGTGGCTCATGTCTGAATTTAACTTATTTCATTTTTATCATTGCAATCAATTTGTTTTTGTCTTGTAACAAATAAATTGGTAACAGTAAAGTGCTTGAGGTGGAGTGATAGTAAAAGTAATGATGACAAATATAAAAAACCTGAAAATGTATAAGCATTCCTTGCTCTTGACTGTTAGTCTCAGTGTAAGTTCACATTTCTTATAAAAATGTAATTTCTTTCAGTTCTTGATGAGAACCTTCTGCTTCGATAAATTATAGGAAATGCCGTTTTATTACTTCACATAACTCAAGACTATGAATTACTACAAATGCACATTAATATACCATTTACCCAGAAGCCTATTTCACATAGCTTTGCAAACAAAGGGGAAAGGCACATGAAAGGAATTAGATATTTAATCATTTAGTAGTACTGCTAACTTGCAGCTTTGACATAACGCTTTAACGAAACAATGAAGTGATTGATTCAAGAAAAATAGTTAGACTACAAATTACACTCTGAAATATTTGCTTCCAGGAATTTCAGATGTGAGTTAATATTACCATAATCTGTGGGCATTCATTTAAGTATTGATGCCTTTTTAGATAGTTTCTGTGGATCATTTTCATGAGAAAAACATTCCTCCTCACTACCACCTCCAAACTATAATAATCAATTAATCTTCAAGAGCTATCTACAGGAGGGAGGGTTGGGAGGATGGTTGATTCTGAACAATTAGCATATATACATAGTGGAAAAGTTTGAATGCTAGTGTTGGAGCTTTTCTAATGCCTGAAAAGTCAGTAGTAGCACAACTTCACTTGTGACATATACTATAATTAATATCCTATATGAATAATTTGTTGAGGCTAGTTCTTTTTTTCGAGTGGATTAATATCACCATTCTTTATTTCACTACAGTGAGCATCATCCCCGGAGCCCAAGAATGATAACAGGCAATATTGTATAAATCTTCATGTGTTGTTATTTGCTTTTGCATTTATTCATATGCTGAAGAAATTCTAAAGAATTTAGTACATTCTTGCTAAAATGAGTTTTTGGGTTTTTTCTTTTAGTATTAAGTGGCTATCAGTTATGTACAGGATTTTTTATAAGCACATGAATGCATTTGGTGCATTTGAGCATTGATTACTTTAACAATGCTTTGCATTCTATTCTTTATACATGTTCCTACTTATATAGATAGAACAAAATGTATGGATTATTGAACCAAGAATTATAGATGCTAGCCACCAAAAATCTCTACATGAAGAAAAGAAAGAAAAATTTGCAATACAGACAAGATAATTTTAATCATTATTATTGTAATTATGTAAACAAAGATATATTGAATGCTTATGATGCGCCAGTCTCTGTTGGAAGTGCTTAGAGCTCCTGACATCTTAGCTTCAACAGTGAGGTCATCAAGCAGAAATGGTAGTGAATAGGGTGTCTTCAGAGATAAAACAAGACATGCTTAAAGGGTGAGGCTGAAAAAATACAGTCTCGGTCCCAGCGTGTTTTAGAATTTGTGACTCCAAGTCATAGACCTTTACCATTTAAGCAATTACTATTCATACTTTTGAAACATTATTTTATTTATAGGATTCATTACCTATTTGGATATGAAATTTGACCTTATATATGTCAAAATGTATTTATTCTCCATAATAAGCATGGTTGTTATTTGGACATGGCAATTCTGGCAGTGACACCTAGTAGCATAGGAGCTTCCATTTGGAAATGCACTGAGTAGATAACTTTTCACTTTACCACCTTTCTTGAACAAAGCAAATAATGAATAGATAGCAACGTATTGAGTATTAGGCATTGTGAGGAGTGCAAAAACCAATAAGACGTGATTTCTGTCTTCTAGAACCTTACGACATAAAAGAAGTAAATATTAACCACAGGTGAATACAAATGGAATTTGCCAAATTGCAGGTTAAGAGAATAGAAAGCGTGGAGGTTCAAGGAAGGAAAATTTCTCTTTTATAGAGCCTATGCTCTTAGAACTGAGAAAAAATTTAACTGAGTTACAAAGACCTCCAAGAATTAATCTCAGGGAACCTTTTAAGAGAATAAACTCCTGTCTTCTTTCATGTTTCAACAAACCATCTGTCAACCTTCAAAAACAGAAACCAGTTTGAGGCAAAGAATTGCAATTCAGGGAGCACAGATTAAAGTAGAAAGCCAAATAGTACTCTTATTACAGGAGAGGCACTCAGGGTTTTTATGGGAAAAAGGGAGGAAGATGAAGTAGGTTGTATTAAAGAAGAGTTCATTGATGCTTCATGAGGTAAGGCTAGGTTTAGGCTTCATACATTGACTTGAGATTTCGTCATCAGGCAAAATGCTAGACTTGTACTTCATTGATTGGTTAGCACTTTGGTCATTAGCAAAATCCAATTTCGTTGGTCCTTACAAACAGGATATTCTTGTTCTTACTGACTTTTTGGAATGTTGGTGATTTGGTCCAGTTTGGAAGATAGAGAAAACAAGATGTGCAAGGCAGTTCTTCTGAAATGGCTACTCCAGCTCTTTTTGATTTTATTTATTTATTTTTGGTGAGGAAGATTGGACCTGAGCTAACATCTGTGCCAGTCTTCCTCCACTTTGTATGTGGGATGCTGCCAGAGCATGGCATGACAAGTGGTGTTTATGTCCATGCCTGGGATCTGAACCTGAGAAACCCAGCCACCAAAGCAGAGCACATGAACCTAACCACTAGACCTCTAGGCCAGGCTGGCCCCACTCCTGCTCTATTTTAATATGGCTCCACTCATGTCATATTTTGGACATCCTATGATCTCTTACCTTCTTTCACCCAAGACTGGACACATACCAGACCCAACCTTTAATGTCAAATCCTCTCCACACTGTCCAATGCATTATCTACTCCTTTCTCTTCTCCTGGTTTTGCAGAATTGGCCTCCTCAAATTATATATTTAAAGTAGGAAAAAACCCACTTCATTCACAAGGTAAACTTTGTCTTTCCAGACTCATTAAGTGATGTTGCAAAAATAAAATCCTTCTTTGGCTCCAAGTTTTCCAGCTTTCTCTGGCAGAAAGAAAGTGGGGGTTGGTGGGGAACTGCATAAATGTACCCAAATTTGGAGAAAGGTTTTGATTCTTACATTGAAGTTGATTTGTATGCTGATGTATGCTAATCAGTACAGCAGCATTCTCTAATAACATAATTATTATGCTGACTCAGGCTAAAACGTTCGCTCATGTGGCGGGTTTATCTTGTCCTCCAGCACTGATGGTGTAAAGGGATTGATTTCACCAAAGCGCTAGTGAATATGATGAATTTTAAAAAGCAGATTGTTGTTTTGGTATAAACCCAAATGTCTTAATAAACAAGAAAAATATTGCTAACGTGGGTTTGGAGTCGACTTCGACAGGGTTAACATAAATAATGTGAGTAAAACAATTAAAATATGAGCAGGTAAACTCCCTCAAGCACTGTTTTAATGATGAACACATTCCAAGAGGGCTCTTACCTCCTGAGGTCAAAGGCTGGAAGCACCTTTTCTGACTCTTACAGGAGGATGGCATCTCATTTTGGTTGTCAGGTGCACATTTTCAGAGAAAAACATCTGGAAATATACAAAAGCATGCTGCTTTTCAGGGTGGAGAAGTGCTGCAGCTACAAGAATCAGCTTCTCAAGAGATTGTTTGTTTTTGCATATATGAGCTTCTGAACATTTGGGACAAAACCAGATTTTAGAAATTAAGGCTCTTTCAGTGAATTTTAGACAAAAGGAAATGTGAATATTTTTTTCCTATTATGCCTTGGAATGAAGATGGAAAGAATTTGGGGCATCTCTCATTGTTTGCTTTTAATGGGCATTTCTATAGGGTATGAAGTCATAATCACTTTGTGATAATCCATTTTGGAATATACTTTATTATGGACATCAAGTTATGTATGAGTTTATGTAATCCTTTTCTGCTATAGGATTCTGAGCACATCCTCTGAACTGATTTAGTGCTTTGGCAGCTCCTTCCCCACATGGATGCTGGTGACCATACAGTTCTATGACTTTGCTGTCTCTGTGCACAATCCCCTGGGAAGGTTTTGATGCAGGGAATTCCTTGTAGGCACTCACATTTCACCATCAGCATTTCCCTCAGTTGGGTAATTCCTTCCATTTAATTGGTAGTTTTAGTGCTGGCTGTGCTTTTGAACTCCCAGAGATTCTGACAAAATTGGTCTTAGGTGAAACAAGGTACTAATATTTTTTTAGAAGTTTCTCAGATGATTGATTCAACATACATCCTGGTTGGACAACACTGCATTAGGTGATTTAGGGAAACCCCAGGGCCATTTACTTATGGCGGGGGAGGGGAGCATGGTGTCATTTGCATCTTCTTTGTGGACTTGGTCATTCCACTTACTGCTAGTTTCCAGAGGGGCTCATCAAGTCCCCCCTTCTGACTCAGTTTTGCTTAATTTTGGATACTGAATCTTGCTTTGTGCTCTTCCTACTGCCTTGTATTTAATATTTATACTTGAAATTTCCTCTGGTTTTCCAGCTTGGGGCTACACAAAACTCAGACAATAATTCACCTTGGCTTAACATCCTGCAACACTAGGCCTGCTTCTTCTCTCAGCTAAGGCTTGACTATAATCCAAACTATACTAGACATATAGGCTCATGAAACATTGTTTGTGTTTTACCCCTTATATTGTGCACCCCCCAATTCAAAATTTCAAAATTTTTGAAACCCTTCTACCCAGCATTCTCTTCAATGATCCAATAAAAATAGATTAGCATTTTAGTATATAACTCTGTTATTCAAACAAGTAAATCTTTGGCCAAAAAAATAATCATATGTCACTTAAAGCTAGATAATATAGGTCATCTGTTCCTTCTCCCCTGTACTAAAACAAAGGCAATTTGTCAACCAAAATGTATGAATATGTTGAAATTTTGTTTGGAAGTGAAAATCTTTATGCTCTGTGACTTGTATTTTGATTATTTTATATGGTGAGTGTGTTTATTTTCTTCCCCCTATTGGAAGAGCTTTGTAAGAGTATTGTAAAAATATAATAAAAGTTTATCCCATGGCATTAATCTTCTTTTTGGATTTTTTCAGCTATTTTTATCAAAAGAAAACAACCACTAAAATATGAGGGGTTTTTTTTTTGTTTGTTTTAAATAAAAAGTGCATTGATTACTTGGCAAAGTGTTAAAATACCACAAACAAAACAAAACCCATATATAAATTCACAAAGTTCCAGTAATCAGGAGTTTTGCACTACATGGTGTTAATAGCAGTGATATTAAGATTCCTCAGGATATTTTAGTGGTTTTGTGGTTGGCTCTGGTTTATTATTTGGAGTCAGCTAGAGTGTCATACTGTCATCTCTATAAAGCAGCATTGACACACATGAAAACCTTTAATGACTTCACAGGAGTAGGCCATTGCAGTTATGATGATACTTTCTGCCCATTGCTTCCACTATTCAAGAGGAAGTTCCAATAATATTTTCAAATGGAGCTAAAGGGTAATCATTGAGGCAAAAATCCCTGGCTCTGTAGCACAAGTTCTGTAATTACCTTCTTCAAATTCTTTGATTTGAAGTAACAGAAACCAATTTGAGATTATTCTTAAGTCAAAAGGCAAATTTAACAATGAGGGTGCTGGGGCACAGCCTAGAATCCAGGGACGGAAATTCATCCAGGCCTCAGTTAGCTAACATAAACAGGAGAAGTCATTGGGACTTTCCATCCTTCATCTTTATTCTTCCCTGCATCGCTCTTTTACTCTCTATTTTTGCAAACAAGTTTTCTCTTCTACTCTCTCTACTTGGTAGGATGTGGCTACCCCCACCTCCCTATATTGCTGTGGCAGGTCTAGCCGTATTCAAAGTTACAGTGGCTGTGGAAAAGAGAATATGCCGGTTTCAGCTTTGGTCAGGGACCTGCTTATCATTAGTGATGGCCTGGTGTTAGTATCAATGAACACTGACTTCTGGGTACTTGAGTCTATGCATGGAGGACGGGAAGTAAATTGGACAGACAACCAAATAGTGTCAACTGTCAAAGAGAATTCACAAAAAGTTCCAATTTTATTTGTGTGTGAGGCTTAGTGGTATTACTTGCAACAAAATTCACACAGCCTGGGGGTCAAGAACCTCATCTTTTGCCCTACGTCTTATACCAAGGGACACCACTCCCCTTCTCCTTTGCCTGTATTTGCACAGCTAACAATCAGCCTGCTACTTCCTGTTTTGTCCCATGAGACCTTGATTTGGTGCCTTCCATAACTCCAGGGCTGGATCAGCATATGCTCTATCATGGTTCCAAAAAAAAAAAAAAAAAAATTAGATGGAAAGAGAAGAAAACATAACTTGTTCCTTTTCCCTCTGGCTTTCTCTCAACCCCAACCCATTTTACTGTGGCAACAGAGCCAGCATAGTAGTCATCAATAATTTTGATAATAGTTAATATTACACAGTGTTCACTACATATGCAGGACTAAGCTAGTCCTTAGATTGTTCCATTTAATACTGATAACAACCTTATGGACAGATAAGCATCGCCATTTTACAGGTAGGTAACTGGAGCTTAAAGAAATTAACTTCTAGAGAAAATAAAAGCATTAAGTATGGTGCTGGAATTCAACCCCAGGCAGTCTGATTTCCAGCCCAGTTTCCTTAGTTTTTTATAGACGTACCACTAGGCTACAGGCCAGAATCCCTTGCATCCATCCCTCCACCCATTCCACTCTTTTTTTTTTTTAATTTATTTTTTTTATTGAGTTATTGATAGGTTACAATCTTGTGAAATTTCAATTGTACATTAATGTTTGTCAGTCATGTTGTAGGTTCACCACTTCACCCTTTGTGCCACCCCCCACCCCACCTTTCCCCTGGTATCCACTAAACTGTTCTTGGTCCATAATTTTAAATTCCTCATATGAGTGGAGTCATACACAGATTATCTTTCTCTCGCTGGCTTATTTCACTTAACATAATTCCCTCAAGGTCAATCCATGTTATTGCAAATGGAATGATTTTGTTCTGTTTTGCAGCTGAGTAGTGTTCCATTGTATATATGTACCACATCTTCTTTATCCATTTGTCTGTTGCTGGGCACTTAGGTTGCTTCCACGTCTTGGCTATTGTAAACAGTGCTGCAATAAACATTGGGGTGCACAGGACTTTTGGGATTGCTGACTTCAAGCTCTTTGGATAAATACCCAGTAGTGGGATGGCTGGATCGTATGGTAGTTCTATTTTTAGTTTTTTGAGGAATCTCCATACTGTTTTCCATAGTGGCTGCACCAGTTTGCATTCCCACCAGCAGTGTATGAGGGTTCCTTTTTCTCCGCAACCTCTCCAACATTTGTTGCTATTAGTTTTAGATAGTTTTGTCATTCTAACGGGTGTAAGGTGATATCTTAGTGTAGTTTTGATTTGCATTTCCCTGATGATCAGCAATGATGAGCATCTTTTCATGTGCCTATTGGCCATCAGTATATCTTCTTTGGAGAAATGTCTGTTCATGTGTCCAGCCCATTTTTTGATTGCGTTGTTTGATGTTTTGTGGTTGAGTTGCGAGAGTTCTTTATATATTATGGATATTAAGCCTTTGTCAGATATATGACTTGCAAATATTTTTTCCCAGTTAGTGGCTTGTTTTTTTGTTTCAATCCTGTTTTCATTTTCCTCGAAGAAGCTCTTTAATCTGATGAAGTCCCATTTGTTTATTCTTTCTATTGTTTCCCTTCTCTGAGAAGGCATGGTGTCCGAAAAGATCCTTTTAATACTGATGTCAAAGAGTGTACTGCCTACGTTTTTTTCCAGAAGCCTTCTGGTTTCAGGTCTCACCTTTAGGTCTTTAATCCATTTTGAGTTTATTTTGCTGAATGGTGAAAAAGAATGGTCAGTTTTCATTCTTTTACATGTGGCTTTCCAGTTTTCCCAGCACCATTTGTTGAAAAGACTTTCTTTTCTCCATTGTATGCCCTCAGCTCCTTTGTCAAAGATAAGCTGTCCATAGATGTGTGGTTTTATTTCTGGGCTTTCAATTCTGTTCCATTGATCTGTGCACCTGTTTTTGTACCAGTACCATGCTGTTTTGATTACTGTAGCTTTGTAGTATGTTTTGAAGTCAGGGATTGTGATGCCTCCCGTTTTGTTCTTTTTTCTTGGGATTGCTTTAGAAATTCGGGGTCTTTTGTTGCCCCATATGAATTTTAGGATTCTTTGTTCTAATTCTGTAAAGAATGTCACTGGGATTCTGATTGGGATGGCGTTGAATCTGTAGATTGCTTTAGGTAGAATGGACATTTTAACTATGTTTATTCTTCCAATCCATGTACATGGGATGTCTTTCCATCTCCTTATGTCGTCATCCAATTCTCTCAGAAAGGCCTTGTAATTTTCATTATATAGGTCCTTCACTTCCTTAGTTAAATTTACCCCAAGGTATTTTATTCTTTTTGTTGCGATTGTGAATGGTATTGTGTTCTTTTTCTGTTGGTTCATTACTGGAGTATAGAAATGCTACTGATTTATGCAAATTGATTTTATACCCTGCAACTTTGCTGTAGTTGTTGATTACTTCTAACAGTTTTCCAATGGATTCTTTAGGGTTTTCTATATATCAGATCATGTCGTCTGCAAACAGCGAGAGTTTCACTTCTTCCCTCCCTATTTGGATTCCTTTTATTCCTTTTTCTTGCCTGATTGCTCTGGCCAGGACCTCCAGTACTATGTTAAATAAGAGTGGTGATAGAGGGCATCCTTGTCTCATTCCTCTTTTCAGGGGGATGGGGTTCAGTTTTTGCCCATTGAGTATGATGTTGGCTATGGGTTTGTCATATATGGCCTTTATTATGTTGAGGTAGTTTCCTTCTATGCCCATTTTGTTCAGAGTTTTTATCATAAATGGCTGTTGGATCTTGTCAAATGCCTTCTCTGCATCTATTGAGATGATCATGTGGTTTTTATTCCTCAGTTTGTTGATGTGGTGTATCACGTTGATTGATTTGCGGATGTTGAACCATCCCTGTGTCCCTGGTATGAATCCCACCTGATCCTGATGTATGATCCTTTTGATGAATTCTGGTTGCCAAAATTTTGTTTAGAATTTTTGCATCTATGTTCATCAGTGATATTGGCCTGTAGTTCTCTTTTTTCGTGGTGTCCTTGTCAGGTTTTGGGATCAGCGTGATGTTGGCCTCATAGAATGTGTTAGGAAGTGTTCCATCTTCCCTAACTTTTTGGAATAGCTTGAAAAGGATAGGTATTAAATCCTCTCTGAAAGTTTGGTAGAATTCCCTAGGAAAGCCATCTGGTCCTGCGGTTTTATTCTTTGGGATGTTTTTGATTGCTGTTTCAATCTCTTTCCTTGTGATTGGTCTGTTCAAATTGTCTGCCTCTTCTTGAGTGAGCTTTGGGAGATTGTAGGAGTCCAAGAATTTATCCATTTCCTCTAGGTTATCCATTCTGTTGGCATATAGTTTTTTGTAGTATTCTCTTATAATCCGTTGTATTTCTGCAGAGTCTGTTGTTGTTTCTCCTTGCTCATTTCTGATTTTGTTTATTTGAGCTTTCTCCCTTTTTTTCTTTGTAAGTCTGGCTAGTGGTTTGTCAATTTTATTTATCTTCTCAGAAAACCAGCTCTTTGTCTCATTGATCCTTTCTACTGCCTTTTTCATTTCAATAGTATTTATTTCTGCTCTGATTTTTATTATTTCTCTCCTTCTGCTGACTTTGGGCTTCATTTGTTTTTTTTTTCTCTAGTTCAGTTAGGTGTGCTTTAAGGTTGCTTATTTGGGATTTTTCTTGTTTGTTAAGATGTGCCTGTATTGCGATGAATTTTCCTCTTAATATATCTTTTGCTGTATCCCATATGAGTTGGTATGGCATGCTATCATTTTCATTTGTTTCCAGGTATTTTTTTATTTCTTCTTTAATTTCTTCAATGATCCATTGCTTGTTTAATAGTGTGTTGTTTAGTCTCCACATCTTTGTGCCTTTCTCAGCTTTTTTCTTGTAATTAATTTCTAGCCTTATAGCACTATGATCTGAGAAGATGCTGGTTATTATTTCAATTTTTTAAATTTGTAGAGGCTTGCCTTGTTTCCCAACATATGGTCTATCCTACAGAATGTTCCATGTGCACTTGAGAAGAATGTGTATTCAGCTGTTTCAGGGTGGAGTGATCTATATATGTCTATTAAGTCCAATTGTTTTAGTTTTTCATTCAGCTCCACTATTTCCTTGTTGATTTTCTGTCTGGATGATCTGTCCATTGATGTGAGTGGGGTGTTGAGGTCCCCTACTATTATTGTGTTGTTTTTAACATCTTCCTTTAGGTCTGTTAATAGTTGCTTTAGGAATCTTGGTGCTCCTGTGTTGGGTGCATAGATATTTATAAGCGTTATTTCTTCTTGATGAAGTGTCCCTTTGATCATTATATATTGTCCCTCTGTGTCTCTCTTTACCTGTCTTATTTTGAAATCCACTTGGTCTGATAGGAGAATTGCAACACCTGCCTTTTTTTCCTTGCTATTAGCTTGAAGTATTGTTCTCCACCCCTTCACCCTGAGTCTGTGTTTGTCCTTGGGGCTGAGGTGTATTTCCTGGAGGCAACAAATTGTTGGATCTTGTTGTTTAATCCATTTTGCCACTCTGTGTCTTTTTATTGGAGAGTTCAATCCGTTCACATTGAGAGTGATTATTGATGCATGTGGACTTAATGCTGTCAATCTGTCGCTCATTATCTTGTTTTCCTGTGTTTCTTTTCCTGTGTGCTTTAGACTACCCATTTAATACTGCAATTTCTTATGCTGGGTTTCTTAGATTTTTCCTTATCTATGATTTATGATTCTGTTCTGTACTTTATTTTAGTGGCTACCTTGAAGTTTGTATTTAGAATCTCGTGTATAATATAGTCTATTCTCTGGTGGTCTCTTACCTACTTGACCAATACTGATTTAGACCCTTTGCACTTCCCCTCCTAGATAATTATTTTCATTTTTTATTCCAACTTGTCTTATTAATTTGTAGTTAGAGTGCTAAGATCGTCCTTGTTTTGGTAGTTTCATTACTTTTACCCTAATGCTATAATTGAATATTTGCTATCCTGTTCTGGTTCTATCCATCAGTCTCCCTAGTCTGTGGATTGTGTCCCCTTTCTCCCTTTTTTCTTTTTTCAAGTATGAGAGACTTCTTGAGGATTTCTTGTAATGGAGGGCTTTTAGTTACAAATTCCCTGAACTTTTGTTTGTCTGGAAAAGATTTAATTTCTCCCTCATATCTGAAGGAAATTCTTGCTGGATAGAGTATTCTTGGCTGAAGGTTTTTATCCTTTAAAGCTTTGAATATATCACTCCATTCTCTCCTAGCTTGTAGGGTTTCTGTAGAGAAATCTGCTGACAGTCTGATAGGGGATCCTTTATAGGTTATTCTCTTTTTTTTCCTTACTTCCCTGAGTATTCTCTCCTTATCATTCCTATTTGCCAACTTTACTACTATGTGCCTTGCAGTAGGACTTTTTACATTGACAAATCTAGGAGATCTAAAACCCTCCTCTACACACATTTCTCCGTTGATCCCTAGATTTGGGAAGTTCTCTTCAATAATTTCATTAAGCACACTTTCTGCTCCATTTTCCTTTTCCATATTCTTGGGAATTCCTATGATCCTTATGTTCTTACTCCTCATTGAATCCATTATCTCTCGGAGATTTTCCTCATTTTTTTTAATTCTTAGTTCTCTTTCTTCCTCTGTCTGGAGCCATTCAGCCTGTCTGTCCTCGATTATGCTAATTTTCTCATCTATGTTGTCTACACGGGCATTCAGGGAATCCATATTCTGTTTTATCTGATTCATTGTGTTTTTCATCTCAAGTAATTCTGTTTGATTCTTCTTTATGATTTCAATCTCTTTTGTGAAGTAACTCCAGAACTTGGCTTGTTTCTCTATCTTTCTCTCTACCTCATTGAGTTTTTTGATTATAGCTGCTCTGAATTCATTATCACTTAGTTTACCTAATTCCAAGTCCTCAGGACTTAATTCTGTGTTTTTATTGTTTTCCTTCTGGTCTGGGGCTTTTATAAATTGCTGGATGGTAGAGAAGCAGTTTTTTCTCGTGGTGGTAGAATTCAGTTGCAGTTACAGCCTGTCGCCACTAGATGGGGGTCGAGAGCAGCGTGTTAGCTCTCCACCTTGGGGCAAGATGGCTGCGCCCATTGGCTTTGCTGGGGGGGAGGGGCTGTTACTCACAGGCACTGGTCTGGGTTCAGATCAGTTCTGTTCTCTGGTCTCCCAAGGTCCTTGATTTATAGGGTCCCCGCGGATGGAAGTTTCCCCCCGTCAGCAGGTCTCCACTGAATCAGCGGCAGGAGTCCTGGATGATCCCCTGGTTGCGCGGCCCCTCCCCCGCTCCTTCCCGACCCCCACCGCAGCGATCGCGGACTCTAGGGGAGGGAGCGATGTTCTCTCCTACCGTTCCAGTGCCTCCGAAGGTGTAAAGCAGGGTTTATGATCTCCACCTTCTTGGTATTATAGGTCTCTAACGAGCTGGCATTATGTTTATTCTCTGAAATTCAGTTCTTCCAATCTCTTGTTGTATTTTGGAGGGGAAAGAATCCCGGGTCAGCTCACCCTGCCATTTTGCTCTGCCCACTCTCCCACCCATTCCACTCTTAGTAGGCTCTATCAGGTTCCTCACCGCAGGTGCTTGTCTAAAGACTCTTTACGTCTGTGTAGTGCTCCTATAGGATAGTCCACTTGGTCGCACAGTCATACTATTCCTTTCATGCAACATTGACTTTCATGGGAGGGGTATAAATGGATAAGTATTCATCCTCTGTTAGGGACTGAATGTTTGTGTCCCACCCCCTATCAAATTCATATGTTGAAATCCTAACCCCTAATGTGATGGCATTAGGAGGCAAGGCCTTTGGGAGGCAATTAGATCATGACAGTGGAGCCCTTATGAATAGGATCATGTCCTTATAAGAAGAGATGGGAGAGCTTGTTCTCTATACTCTCTGCCATGTGAGGGTACAGCGAGAAGATAACCATCTACAAGCCAGGAAGCATGTTCTCACCAGACAGTGGCTCTGCCAGTGCCTTGATCTAGGACTTCAGCTTCCAGAATAGTGAGAAGTAAATATGAGTTGTGTAAGCACCCAGCCTATGGTAATTTGTTACAGCAACCCAAACTAAGACATCTTCCTTGTGTTCTCCCACTGTCCTCATTTTAGGAATTCAGGAGGAGGAGGAGGCTGTTGTGGATCAGGTCAGGGAAATAGGCAATATGAGTAAGATTCTGGTGGAAAAGTTGGTACTCCTCCTGGAAAGCTCAGAGTTCACAAAAAAGAGCTATGGAATTCAGTTGGACTAAGAATGTCCTTGAGGATTTATTTACTTTGCAAAAGTATAATGCTTTGTCCTGTGCCAGTTCAAGAGGATTCTATCAATGGTTGGCACTGAAGCAGCCCATGTGTCCTTTGTAGGCAAACAGAGGGAAGAAGGAAAGGGTATAGTGGGACTAGTTAGATGCTTAGCATTCTTAAAACTTTGTGATCTGAGTTGGTTGGGTAATGTGTTTAAGGCACATTATTAGATGATTAGAATTTGGGGGGCTGGACTAACCTAATCTCAGATGAAAAATGGGAATTAAATAGAATCAATTTACAAATGCATTTTGGGAATACAGCTCATTTAAAATTGGGCGGTCTCTGTGTAACTGAAATTTAAATGATTGGGTCAGACTTTTGCTAGAGAGTAAAAATTCTTTTCATTGGTATAATTGTAGGGAAACCACAATATTAAGGCCTAATGCAAACAAGCTTGCTTTCCTTTCATAATGTGGCAAACAGTCCTGAAATAAGCAGATTAAAAAAAATAGTGTATTTTCTGTTAGCAGTCTTTAAGGAAGACAAACATAACAGGAGCATTTCAGATCTTGAGAAAAATTGATGACATGAGGAAAGAGAGAAGCAGCAGCACATCCTTATGGTAAATGTTTCTTATACTTCGGTAGGCTTCAAGAACACCTCTAACTTTTATTTTCATTAAAGCTTCACTAATTTATTCATTAAAACGTCGTTAACTTACATTACAACATGATGCTGAAACAGTTACATATGGGCTAGACTGAAGTTAATGTCATGTTTTTTAATGGAAAAAGAAAATTATCTAAACAAAATTTTTGTCCCATTTGAAGCAAAAGAAGAAAGATCTGTTTAAAGCACTCTTGTGCTTTATGGGCTAATGAAATACTCATCACAAACAATTCTCATGTAGTCTGTAGAGAAGCTCCTTAGAACTCTTTATAAGCCCATATTTTGCCCAGTTCATATTCCTGTTTGTATTTGAAATATTAAAGTTGTAATTCTCTAATTCTAAAAGTGAGATCCTGGTTGTTTGCAGTCCTGGCAAAACGTGGTACCCATACCGTATATTTAACTTTCTGTTTAAGACTTTTAGAATGTGCTGATGAGGCAAGTGGTGGCATATTTTACTTAAAACAATTAATGAGCAAATGATCCATTCCTTATGCTCTTTCCCTACAATTTTAGGCAAACACAAGTCATTCAGGCACTTTCAAAAAACTCATAGTTCTGCTGCTACATCTGCTTATTTCTGATTTCTCCTTGAGGGAACTTAATGGTAAGGATAGCTCTCTTTTGTGGTGGTTAGGTCGGCTATGACTTTATATTTAAAGTATTGCAAAACAAAAACAACATCCTTTTCAAAACAGCAAGGTGAAAAGTTCAAAAGTCCAATTTCATTGCCAAATTCTGATTTGACTGTTTTCTTAAGATACATTTTCTCTTTTTGATTTGGCGAAAGGAAGATACTTATTGCTTACCCCTAGTAACTACTTTGCCTGTGTGTTGAATCATGCTACTCTGGACTATTAATCTGCTTCTGGGATCCACTTGGAATGTCAGTGGCCCTGTTACTCTTATGTGCAGGGCACACTCTAGTTTACATCTTAAAGTTACTTAAAGAGAATAAGCATAAGAATATGCATTAGTTTCCTGTTGGTGCCATAGCAAATGATCACAACTTTAGCGGCTTTAAAATAAGACAAATTTATTATCTTAAAGTTCTGGAGGTCAGAAGTCCCGCATGGATGTTACTGGTCTAAAATCACACTGTCAGCAGGGCTGCATTCCCTTTGTGAGGCTTGAGAGGAGAACATCTTTCATTGCCTTTTCCAGCTTCTGCAGCCTGCCTGCATTCCTTGGCTCATGGCCTCCTTCCTCCATCTTTAAAGCCAGCAGAGTCCATCTCCCCAATCATTCTTCTCTTGTTGCATCTCTTGCTGACTGCAGTTAAGAACAATTCTCTACTTTAAGAATTCATATAACTCGTTTGGGCCAACCTGGGTGATCCAAGATAATCTCCCCATCTCAGGTCCTTAACCTTAGCCACATCTGCCTAATCCTTTCTGCCTTGTCAGGTAATATATCAAAGGGCTGGGGATTAGGATGTGGACAGGTCTTGGTAGAGAGTGGACATTATTCTACCTACCACAGAATAGGTTGACAGCAATGCAGAGAACTATTAAGTAAAATATGCACATTTATTTTTGTAGCACCTTTTTCCCCACAGAAATGATCTTTCAGTTATCACCACGTGAGGTATTTTATTTTTGTTTTCATTTTAATTTATTTTTTAGTTATCCCACTTAATATGAAAATTGAAGTTCACAAAATTGTCGTAAGTCATGCTTCTAGTTATAGGAGGAGCCAAAGGCTGAATCAGGTCCTCTCATTTAAGAGTCCCTCCTTCTATGGCCATTCCAGATTGTTCACAAGATAGCAGACACAGGAGGGATGTCCAGAAAATTGTAAGCTAGTCCCTGGTTCAGGAAATCTCTAGGAATGTGGGCTATCTGTCCAGGTTCTTAAGAGGTTCCTTTTAGTGAGAATCAAAACAAGTGTTCCTTTTAACTTTTAAAACTGTGAGTAAAATATACAGACAGGCATGGGCAGAGTTTGTATTTGAATACAAATTTAAGACAAAGATAAGTGAATCTGAAAAATTTAATAATCTACATCTTTATTTTAGGAATGCCCATCAATTCAGGAAAAAAATATAGTGAATAGTTCTCATAAATTATTGTAAAGACCAGTGCTTCTCAAACTTTGGCATGCACAATTACCTGGTAAATGCAGATTTCCAGGCTCTCTCCTCAGAATTACTGATTCAGTAGGTCTGGGGTGAATTTGCATTTCTAATACATTCTCAGGTGATCTTAAAGCTCCTGGTCTGAGACCACACTTTAAGAACCACTGGTAAAGACCTTTAATTTATATAGGCAAACTCCGTATTTCAGGGATGGAAACTAGATGCTCCTGATTAGCTCCTCTGCAATCTGCTAGTCTTCCTTACCTTTCAAGTTAGGAATACTCTTCTTATTCTAGATGAGACTTTGTTGTAAACTGCTTTAAGATCTGTTTGAAGGATCTCAACTCCCTATCCTAAAGGAAACTCCTTAACATCCGTCCCTCAAATAATTTTCCCATCAGTTTTACGTGAAGAACACTGTGTAACTTAAGTGTACAGTCAAGTTTGAGAACCAAAGGACTAGGAATTTTCTGTCGTACAGGAGTTTCCATGTTCACCATCATCATCTTCAGCTTCAAAGCCTGGGGGTGATTCTTAATTTTACCCCTCTGGGGCTATATCATGAACCATATCATGGTAATTATCAATTACCTTTATGGGAAACCTTCCAAACTGACTGGAGCTCTGTATCTGCTAGTCTCTGATGTTGGCTTGCTAAATTGACCCCGATTCAGAGGGTCTCTGGCTCAGGCACAGTGAGCAACCATGGGCCGGATCCCTCCTGGCTCTCTGGACCACAGCCTCAGTCAAGCTATTGTCACAGTGTAGTCTCTCCTCTCCCCATAAATAGTTTTGCCTGTGCCTTTCAGAAAAGGATCTGAAAAACAACATCCCCTTATGTCTTCTAGATAGGGTTTATACAAAAGTTTTAGTGCAAATTTTATTTTAGCCAAATTGGCTAGTACCGGGAGTTGCTAGTAACACTTTGTGCTCATTTTAACTACTGACAGCAGCTGCTGTAGGGTGACCTTAGATCAAATAGTAATTGTGATTGAAAAGGAATGTAATTAATTATATAATCTGAGTGGTTGTGGCTTTCACTAAAAGATGTCATGAAACAAGGTGTTGTGATGGACAACTCACAAAGCTACATAGATATGACTAAAGCACACCCACAGTGCACTCAACCCTGGAGCCATGTTCTTTTCTCAGGGATCTTATTAAATTCCCAACATTACCAGCAAAACAATCGTGTGGCTGGTCCATACCTACATTTCTGATCATCAGCCTGTCTAATCACAACGTTTGGCACCCTATGGTTACTGTATGAAAGTTTCAAAGGTCTTTTCCTAAAGGCATTTTGTCTGACAAATGAAAATTCAAATGTAAAAAACCTAATGGCCATTTTGAAAATTTAGCACTATTTATTTTCATTACAAAGATGGCAAAAATGCAGTTCCAATGGAGAAACTTATATACATTATTTATTATTTTTATTATAAAACTGACCTAGATATAAAATTGGTTGTTGCTTTTTCTGATGTGATCTTTAACAGGAGCAGGGTAGGAGAAGATTTGAGCATAACTATAGAACACTGCATGATTGGATGAGTGAATGGTGTCATAAAATTTTCAGTACTAGGTAGAATTCTCACCACCCATTAAGTTGAAAAATGAGAGAAGCAAGACTTCTGCTGCCACACACTTTGGTAAAGAGTTTAGTTTTCTGGATACAAAAATAAAATACCCATTCCATTCTCTTTTGAGCAATATCTTTGAAATATTACTAACCTCCCTGGCAGAGGTTGCTTAATCTGCAAATTTATCAGCTAGCAAACCATTATTATTGCTAATAATCCTTATTCACATTACCCGGAGAACTGCTTCTACCATTTCTTCACAAATGGAGTACAGCATAGTAGGCATACTGAAGCCTATTAAAATTTCATACATCATTAGTCCCCACCTCCCTTAAAGTTTTAGCTTATATTTTTCCTTTATGCCATTTTCTCCACGAAAGCATTTTCTTTTTACTAAGGACAAATATTGAATGAGATTTCATGCAGTTTAGTGCAATTTTCTTTTGTCGTTTTATTTAAAAAATAGTTAAAGCATTGGCTCAAAGTGGTTATGTGAACTTGTGGTGACTCAGTCTGTTTGGTGATAATGTTTTACAAGTACAAATACGTTTTGGCTGTGTGAATGGTGCCAAACTCACTATGTAGGCTATAACTTAAAAACAGCAAGCAAAAAAATCCTTTAGTCATGATTCATTATGATTACATCACAAAGAACTCTTTTCAACAGAATCATTTTTCAGGTTTGAGTTTAATATGAAAACATTAGTTTTTAAATTCTATTCCATTTGTTAATTGTCTCAAGGTCATTTATTTAACTTTGGTATGCAGTGCATTGGCACTTTCCGCCAAAGTTTCTGCCGAGTTAGGTAAAAGTATTTTCAGGGACTGGCATACAAACAAAAAGGTATTCCTGCTTTCCAGCTTCTAATAATTTGCTGTTTCTTTCATAAATTTCCAGAGGAGAAGGCAGCCTCTCAGTCAACAGTGAATATTCTGCCTTTGGCCGAATATAGTAAAAACAGACTTGCTAATCACGTTCATGTTGATCTCTCAGCAGTTCTTGCCAATCAAGGTATTCATATGGTAGTGAATACTAGGTGTGTCTCAAGCCACAAATAGGCCTTTTTGGATCAAGGCTTGAACTAGCTGTCTTTTTGTGTTGTGAAAGTCAGCAGAACAAGCTCTGTGTCTCAGCAGGTCAGGAAAAAAAGTGAGAATTTTCAGAATAGCTAAAATAGGATGGATAAATTGGGTGGCCAATTGGATTATGTACCTGAATAATAAAATTTTTAATGATTAAGAATAAGTATTTATAAGCAAATGAGGATGAATAATTCCTTAAAGTAACTTTATAAAGCCAGGTAGCTGTTCTAGCATGTAAGCGGCTTGGAAGACATCATTCCCATCCTTGCAAGAAGAAAAATGTTGAGCAACAAACTGCAAATTAACAACTCTCTATAGATTCATCAAAGCATTGAAGTCACAGGGCAAAGTGCTGCCCATAAGACTGGAAAGGCAAACACAGAGAATCAGTTTACCAGGAGCAGAAACCATTGCTGCAGCCTGGTGGGAAGCCTTAAAGGGTGGGTGACTAATTGTTGTAGACATGTATATGGACTGGCTTGAGAGAGAAAAACTTTTTTGGGCCCAACCTTAGGCAGGCCCCAACATGTTCCTGAGTTTTACCTCTAGGAGCCCTACCAGGTATTCAGGGAGACAAATTAGAGTAAAAAATCCCTTCCATGCTTCCAGCAGGAGAACAGAAAAGTAACCATTTTGAAATAAGCTTAGACTCTGTTCTCTTTAACAAAAGACCTGCCCTCAAGGAAATCTATTTTACCAGAGTCTAACTGACTTTGGTTTTACCAGAACCTAACTTTTCTGGAGGAAGGGAAATACCTAACTCGAGCCCCCTGTCGACAAAAATAATCCATAACCAATCTATAAATGAAAATTTGGGTGAGTTTATTCTGAGCTAAAATGTGAGGATTATAACCCAGGAGAGTCTTTCCACAAAGGAACAGAGCACTCCAAAGAAGTAGGGGTATACAGGGTGGTTATATACCCTCAAAGAGAATGTTTCACATATGATTGAAATGCCCCTTTTATAACAGTCACGAGGTTGCTCTGTCAGCACAGTGATTGATGGAAACAGCAGATAGGTCTGCTGTCTCGATGAACACAGCAGGGTGGCAGGTCTGTTGCCTCGAGCTGGGCGGTCACAGATGAGCACTGCAATCAGTTCCCAGCGTAAGGAAAGATGCTTAATCTTTAAGGAGATGCCAATGTTAGGAGGGGGAGGGAAGTTGCACCTTTATTTCAAAATGTCTAAGCAGATATACAATGCATGCTCAATGGCCACAGTCAGGCCCTTTTGGAAAAAACAAAGTCAGGCTGAATTAGGTTTATACCAAATGGCTTCCTCATATACTCCAATATATCCTATTGCTTGCCATTTCAATTTGTCACCCCTCTAGCCTTTCTGTCTCACCTAAGCAGAGGTAGGAAAAGAAAAAGCTGAGAAGCACCTGTGAAGTCACAGTTCAGAGACATGGTCTCAACAGAGACTGAAACCTAGTCATAGGAATGTAGAATGCTCTTCCCCCCTACACACACCTACTGCCACATCAGTAGGCCTCCTATAAAATAATAGGGAATTAGAGCTGAAAGAACTGAAAGCCTCAGGCCCTATTTAAGAAGGTGTCTCTAAGGAGACCCAAAGACAACAAAGAAGACAAAAGCAAGGACCCTAGAGGACATTTTTGCCTCTGGCACCATACCTACAACAAAGAGTAAACACAGCCTAACTCTTAGCCAGATAAACATAAAACCTAGAGGATTATTTACCTCAGTTCCTTTTACCTAATATATCTTGCTTTCAACAGAAAATTACAATGCATGCTAAAAGGTAAAAAGAACAGTCTGAAAAGACAAAATTAAGCATCAGAACCAGATAGACATGGCAAAGATTTTGGAATTATCAGGTTGGGCATTCAAAATAACTATGATTGATATGCTAAGGGCCTTAATGGAAAAAGTGGATAACATGCAGAATCAGACAGATACATAAGCAGAGAGGTGAAAACTTAGAGAATCAAAAGGAAATGGTAGAAACCCAAAATACTTTAACAGAAATGAAGAATATCAGTAGACTGGAAAGAATTAATGATTTTGAAGTTATATCAATAGAAAGTTGAACTGAAAAGCAAAGAGAAAAAAGAATGAACAGAATTGGAAGAGAGGAAGAGGAAAGGCTCCTAAGCCACAAACATAATGGTATCCATCATGTGTGTAATGGTGTATGTGTGTAGGCACACGCTGGTGAGTTAATTTTTTCAAGAAAATTATGATATTCATGTAGTTTTGGAGCTTGCTTGATTTATCCAACATGCTTCTTTTTCAGAAAAATGTTATGTTCCCTTATATATTACATTATTTTATTAAAGTCTTTCATCTCCCACCTCCAGTCTTTTATACCTCCTCAATTTCCCAGCCAACATTTCAGTTCACAATATATAGGGCAATGGAGCAACCACGGATCCTCACACTCATCACTTCCTCTTAGAAAAAGGACCTTGCTGATAACAAGATCCTCCTAGCTATTATACTTCTGGATATTTATCCAAAGAACACAAAAACAGGAATGCATAAAGATATTTGCACCCCTATTCATTGCAGCATTATTCACAATAGCCAAGAGCTGAAAAACAACCCAAGTGCCTATCAATGGATGAATGGGTAAAGATGTGGTATATATATACAATGGAATACTACTCAGCTATAACAAAGATAAAATCTTGCCATTTGCAACACATGGATGGACCTTGGGAGTATTATGCTAATGAAATAAGTCAGATGGATAAAGTCAAATACCATATGATTTCAATCATAAGTAGAAGATAAAAACAACAACAAAACGTATAGACTCAGAGATACGATTGGTGGTTACCAGAGGGGAAGGGGAGTGGAATGGGGGCAAAAGCAGTAATAGGGCACGTGTATGGTGACAGATGGTAATTAGTCTGAGGGTGGTAAACATGAGGTAGTCTACACAAAAATTGAAATATAATGATGTGCAACTGAAATTTATATAATCTTATAAACCATTGTTACCTCAATAAAAAAAAACTCTATGTAGAAGGTTAAAAAAAAAAAGTTCCTCCCACTTTAGAAATGGGTAATTGCTTCCAAAAACAAACGTATTTTTTTTTCTTTTACATAGAATACATTATCATTTAGTATAGGGACGTGTCTATATGAGATTCCTAGTGAGAAATTGTGAATCTCAATAAAAATGCCAAATGTTAATGTGCAACTCCTAGGACGGTCTGCTTTCCAAATTTAGTTTTTGTCAACAGTGAATTTGGCAAACTTTTTCCAGCTATGAATGAAAACGACAAAATTCCAGGCAAATTGCAGAAGCTTTACTTTTGTGATGAAAGTAAAAGAAGGAATTAAAAACATTGAAATTTGTAGAATATTGAAATGCAAAAATATTTACAAGATTCTTTTCTTTTTTCTTTTTTTTTGAGGAAGACTAGTCCTGAGCTAACATCTGCTGCCAATCCTCCTCTTTTTGCTGAGGACGACTGGCCCTGAGCTAAGATCCATGTCCATCTTCCTCTACTTTATATGTGGGATGCCTAACACAGCATGGCTTACCAAGTGGTGCCATGTCTGCACCCGGGATCCGAACCAGCAAACCCCGGGCTGCTGAAGCAGAACAGGCACACTTAAGCCCTGAGCCATCAGGCTGGCCCCACACAAATTTCTTTTCTTTTGAAGTTTCTCATTTTTCACAACTGGTATGTCCCAGAGAAGTTATGATGCAATTTTTGGGGAGAATAAAAGTATATCAAAATATTTAAATTTCACTAGGGTTGTGTGCCAATTGAAGTAAATCTTTGAAAAATGTTATTAATGAAAAAAATCAGTCTAGAAATGTGAACTAGCTTTCCCTGATTGATTTACATTTTATGGTTAATTTTTTCATTATTACTTGTTAGAGTTGAGAACATTTGCAAAAGACTGTGTTTTTTCCTGCTCCCCTATTTCCATAAAAGATGTCTCACTCGGTAGAAATAATAGTAACCCTCTCCTGATTTTCTCTTTTTGTCTGATGATTTGATTAACAAAGCACCTAAAAAGGAGCCTTGGAGGAAATTTGGAGGTTGCTTTTTAAGGAAAAAAGAAAATAAATGAAGAAAAGAGAAAAAAATGGGAAAAGTTGGGGTAAGGGAAGTAAAAAGTTTCCAGGATGAATGTTTTAGGGGAGGAAAAAAGGACAGTAAAAATAAGGAAAAGAGGTTGTTTCGAAGGAATAAACCCAGATTTTCAGACCTTTTGGTCTCTGCCTTAATTATATGGTGTCACCATTTGGTTCTCATTTCGCTAGAAAAAGCTTAGGTACTGAGAAAAATAAGGGAAGGATAGGGTTATGAGACTGTTCTTCAGTCCGTTCTGCTTTTATTGGTATTACTTCTCCTGTCTTGCTCTGCTTATAAATCTTGTCCTTTGCAAGTCAGAACAACAAACATGGCTTAGAAGTTAATATGTATGACGACCCTGAAAATACTCATGTTTTTTGAGATAGTAAAAATTTTAGAGTAGTAGAATGCAGTGCAAAATTGATCATAGTTTCCTCCTTCCTTGTTTCTTACAGTATCTGGATTTAAAAATATTTTTTGTTGAAATTTCTGTGTTTATTTTCAAACTGTATTTCTAGGACAACAGAAATTTTAGATATAAAATTCAATTTTAGAATTTTTTTTAACAGGTAGGTCCTTCAAAAAAGAAAAACTTTGATCTTTCTTCCATCTCCCTCATCTAGTTTCTGCAGTAAAAATAGCTTCCGTACACAGTTACAGCCTTAGACACACTATTCGGTAATTCTGACTGCTGGATCTCAGGATTAACGTATATTCAGAGAAACCTTAATGCTGAGCTTTTGCTTATAGTGATTTCTCTCTGCTGAGACATTAAAATACAGTTCCAAATAGAATTTGTTTATATACATAGACACAAACGTATGTGTTTTCTCCAATGTGCACTTGCATCTCTACCAACTCGAGTGGAGTTTTATAAAATTGGTGGCTCACACTTTTTAATTTGCTAGTCTCTTTTATGTCTCTTTCATGACTTGTCTGTTTTATACTCTTTTATTCTAGGGGTTTTAATTAATTGGCTGTTAAAATGTGTGCACCGTGCTAAAATGTGTCATCCAAGGTCTTTGCCTTGGAGCAGCTAACTCTGGGCATAACCTTTCATTGACTATTAATAGCATACAGAAACAACCTGAAAGTAGTGTTGACAACTATAGCCTCCTGGAAACCTGGAGAATATTACAGTCGCCAGCTTTCATTTTGTTTTTCTTTTTCTTAATATATATATTTCTTTTCTTTGTTCTTAACCCTGAAGAATCTTTCCTACTTAAGGTTTTGTAATATTATTATTTATCTCTCAGTGTAGATCATTATCCTATTTGCAGATTTGTAACTGTGATATTCTGAAGGCCGTAGCTAGGGGAGAAATCCTGGCGATTCGTATTTTACGTTTTAGGAATCTGATACTAGTGATGGCCGTATTTCAAGAGAAATAACATTCTTCGTAATTCATTTGGTGTTCCTTTCTCTTTTCTTGCCTATCTGCATACCTCTGTTGCCTCAAGCCAATATTTTAGAAAGAAGGTGAAAGTGGGAGGACTGACCTACCCAGCTTGGCCTTGTGGGTAGATTCCACCAGTACATCACATCTAGGATGTTGCCAAAGTCTGCTGACCACCATGGCATAGGGACAGGGCTGCGACCTTCTCTAGATTCAACTGTAAGGTCCTCTTCCCAAAGTGAATATACAGAATATTAAAGGAAACATACGGAATTTACTGTAGGCTTCAGGTAGTTCACTCAAAGTTACCTGTACTGAGTTGCCTAGATGGTGAGGTGCCTTAGCTACTTCACTGCTTCTTGTCACATCAGGATCGATGACTTGGACTAGGTCTTAAGGTGTGGAATGGATAGGTGTCACACACGAACATGTTAAACATGAACATTTCCATTCTCTCCCCTTTCCTTCAGTCTTCTCCCTTTAATCTCTCTCCCTTTAGTGTAGAGCATTCCCCCACCCCACCCCCCCCAACCACAATTTTCCAGCCCCTCTGTTTCCATTTATCCCTTGTGTCTTTCAAATTTTGCAGCCTAAAGCATCTGCTGAAAGTTCTCAGCTTTTCTCCCCTTACCCTGACAGTTTTCTACTGGCTCTGCAGAGGGAGGGTGCTTTGTGCTAGGGTGTCTCTGTCTTCTGGCTGTTAGAGGAGTATAATGAAGACTTTGTTTCCCATTTAGAGGGAGGAAATTGGTGATGGAGTGGAGGTGTTTTCACTCCAGGCTATAGCTTATTTTCACTCAAGGTATCTGAAATCAAACACACCTCCCACTGTGATGATTCATTTATTTCTAAAGGTCCCCATCTGGTCTCTCTGAGAAATTCATATTCCTTCCATTAACATAACTTTGACCTTATTTGTAACAAACAAATAACTAATAACTCTGGCCTTATTACAGCACAAGAGCATCCGCCTTTGCCTGCCCTGGGCTATGTTAAAAATTGTCTTGTATTAACAGGCAATGAAAGGTGCTTTGCTTATTTGCTTCTCTTCAATTTCTAGATTTCTTCCTGAAAAGTAGGGATGGGAAAGAAATTCAATTCACCAAATCACATCTTATAAAATAATTTGTCCACTGTTGTTTTGAAATTGGTAAACCAGGAGACGTATACTCTCTAAGAGAGTCCTGCTTTCTTCATTCCCAGTCTAACCATTGTAGATTTTGTGTCCTATGGCAAATAGGAATGTTTCCAGATATCTTTATGAAACATTTATTTTGTTTTTATTTTTTCAAACTTTCAAGGTACGATAATCTAGAACTAAAATTATAGATGCTTTTATTTCTGAAGGGAGGAGAATATAACAGGATAATCTACAAAAATTTAGCTTAGAACATCTATGTGTTCTTTTAAAATAATGAAGATTGTCTTCACAGTCATTTAGATCTCTGAATCTTTTGGGGGCTATTTCTGGTTAATGTTGACAAAAATAATACAAAAGCACAAAGGGCTGCTGTCCTCAAAGAATGAATATTTTCACAAGTAGATATGATTATTCATTTTTTAGAAATAGCCACCAAATGCTTCATTTTCTTACATTTTTATAAAAGTTTATTTCACATCTTCAACCGTTATTTAAAAAAGACCTTCAGGCTATTAGGCTATTTGCAATATTTTGATAAATTATATGTATCAGAACCTTAATTTTTTCTGAATGATCTTGTACTTTCTCTTTCACCTATATTCTGGTATGTGCAGCTGCTTTCTCTGGTTAACTGAAACTTGCCTTTTTAGTCCTAATTGTTCACCAATCTCTGTTATTGACGATTGGCAAATGTAGAAACTATTTCTTATCCCTGGCACCTACCATTTATATATCCCCCTTTCCTTTCATCTTTCTCTGTATTTCTTGATCTCTTTTTTTTCCTCTTTGCCTATTGCCCGGACCCCATCATTACCAAATATCTTTCGCTTTACTAACCACTATTCTTCTTTGAAAATTATCTGATGTGACAGTATTTTCATCATTTTTTTTTGTTTACTGGATTTTTATCTCCTTTCCAGGGGTCTTAGAGTTTGAAGGAAAATGATCTAGTGATATTATGTGGAGGAAACAGGAATTGCATCTTATCCCTCCACTGTTCCAAAGGAAGTACCATTATCCATTTTATGAGTTTATTGGTCACCTACAATGTCATGTGCCAGCCACTGTGTTAAGGACCTAGGGACACAAAGATAAACAGGTTATTCTTTCTGAAGTCAAGAACCTTTTAAAGTAAACTCCAGAGAAATGTCTGATTGATGTCATTACTTGTTTTATGGTGGCAGATAATTCATGGTCTTGAGTCCATTATGATGGTAAATTATTATAGTTCTCCATATCCATATTTGAGCTGTCATTGACATTTGAATCATATGTGCTAACCAGTCCTTTTGTGTTGCTGGAGAGTGAAGGCAATCTGAAAAATTAATATTTATAAGTAAGAAATTTCTGAGTTCTTGACTTATTTTAGATTTTTCGATGGAAATCATCTTAAAATATATTGCACATCTCTCTTCATAGCCTTTTATGTATAATTTGGTCTAGGAGACGGGAAATGGTGGGGAGTGTGATTATCATCATAAACCAATTAGAAGGTAACAATACAAAATAGTGACCAAATTTAAAATTCACTTTTATATAAAGTAATTATAGTGAAAAATATGTTCACATTTTCCAAATTGTGTTCATTTGGGAAATGCAATTAATGGTATTTTTTTATCTCAGTATTTTTGTATATGGGTAATCTTTTCTTTGTGATTAATTTATGTGCTTATCTTTAAAGTTCTTTTAGAAATAACTGATTTAGCCAAATGTCTACTTGAATTCTCCTTCTTTCTCAGATGCTGCAGTTTATAATATCCTTTTCTATTCCTTTTCTGTTATTGCAAAGCTTTGTTCAAACTCTGGTCCCCATTTTCATGTTTTTTCCAATGTGAGTACCAGGTAAAGAATGCAGCATGAGGACCAGAAGTCATAAGAATTCATGAAGAGGAGGAGAATACTTCTGTTTTCCACTCTCTACTGTTCTGACGGATTGTTTCCTTCAGACCCTGTCCTTCTGCCTTGCTCCTGTATACCTTAAAGTCTTTGTTCTCTCCTCAGTTTGCTTGACAGCCTGCTGAGACAAAGGGTTCTAAAATAAAGTTCAGGTTTACTACTGTCCTTTATATATACAAACATCCTTCAGAATCCCCTCCTTATGTGTGTTTTCCTTGTTGCAAATGAGGTGGAAAATGAAATGAGTGATATTGTTGCTGGCAGTAACCAATCTTAGAAAACATCAAGAAAAAGGGAAAAAAATCTACAAAAGTGTATTTACTTCTAAGTGGATCAAGAAGGTCTGGGTAAAAAATAGCCCAATTCCTGGTGGATATTTTAAAAATTTCAGTCCTATAGTCATGCCTCACTTAATGATGGGACTGCGTTCTGAGAAATGCATTATTAGGCAATTTCATCGTTGTGTGAACATCATAGAGTGTGCTTTTATACCACCTAGCTGGTATAGCCTACTACTCACCTAGGCTATATGGCACTAATCTTATGGAACTACTGTCATATGTGCAGTCCGTCGTTGACTGAAATGTCTTTAGGTGGCGCATGATTGTACTTTATTCCTTTTAAACAATGGTGAAAAACAACACTAAGTTTTATTATCTTTTAAATTTTTGTTATCCTTTGCCATTCTTTGATTATGAATAAAGTGGAGCATACATGAGGAACCCTATTATCAATGTAAAGGCTAGCATTGGTTGATCTGTTGGGTTTCTGTTATAAATTTACATTCATTGCAACCCCCTTCTACATTCTCCCTATATTATTCCGGGAGAATCCTAGAAATAAATTTTCCAGGATGCTTTTTTCCTAATGGTTCTAAGTTATATTCAGCCAATAGCTGAATGACATTCAAAAGATATTAATTATTAGAAAAAACTAACATCAGAATTTAAAAATGGTTTTGGACTAACTCGCACTGGAATTAATCTGCTATACAGATCAATTTTTTTTGTTTGTTTCACTTTTTTTAAACTTTTTATTAAGATTATGATAGTTTACAACCTTGTGAAATTTCAGTTGTACATTATTGTTAGTCATGTTGTAGGTGCACCACTTCACCCTTTGTGCCCTCTCCTCACCCCCTCATTCCCCTGGTAACCACCAATCAGTTCTCTTTGTTTCTATGTTTAACTTCCACCTATGAATGGAGTCATACAGAGTTCGTCTTTCTCTATCTGGCCTATTTCACTTAACATAATACCCTCAAGGTCCATCCATGTTGTTGTGAATGGGAAGATTTTATCCTTTTTTATGGCTGAGTAGTATTCCATTGAATATATATACCATATCTTCTTTATCCAATCATCAGTTGATGGGCACTTAGGTTGTTTCCACATCTTGGCTATTGTAAATAATGCTGCAATAAACATAGGGATGCATGGGACTTTTGGAATTGCTGATTTCAGGTTCTTAGGATAGATACCCAGTAGTGGGGTGGCTGGGTCATAAGGTATTTCTATTTTTAATTTTTTGAGAAATCTCCATACTATTTTCCATAGTGGGTGCACTAGTTTGCATTCCACCAACAGCAT
This sequence comes from Equus asinus, assembly GCF_041296235.1. Taxonomy (NCBI): domain Eukaryota; kingdom Metazoa; phylum Chordata; class Mammalia; order Perissodactyla; family Equidae; genus Equus; species Equus asinus. The sequence continues at coordinate 144,738,807 of NC_091790.1, read as the reverse complement.
ATGAGGGTTCCTTTTTCTCTACAGCCTCTCCAACATTTGTCACTTTTTGTTTTGGTTATTTTTGCCATTCTCACAGGTGTAAGGTGATATCTTAGTGTAGTTTTGATTTGCATTTCCCTGATGATTAGTGATGATGAGCATCTTTTCATGTGTCTATTGGCCATCCATATATCTTCTTTGGAGAAATATCTGTTCATGTCCCCTGCCCATTTTTTGATCAGGTTGTTTGATTTTTTTGTTGTTGAGCTGTGTGAGTTCTTTATATATTATAGAGATTAACCCTTTGTTGGATAAATAACTTATACAGATCAATTTTGATGACCCAACTGACTTAATTTGAAGTTCTGATTCAATTTGGGTCTGTGGGCTACTATTGAACATTTGCAGCAGATCTATTGAACTCAACCCATATGGAAGTTTTGCAAATGATGATTTTCAAATACTGCCATAAAAACAATGACAAGAAGCAACTCTTAAATTCATTGGTAATACTACACCTTTCAGAAACAGACAGCAGTTTCTGTATTTTCTCTTTTAGGGTTGTGTTTCTGCCATTATGTCGGTACAAGAGGTGCCTTATCAGTTGATATGGTGACTGCGCGTGGAGCTCAGCTGCATGTTGCCTTTTCATATTGATTTCATCCTGTTGAAGTGTAGTGAACTGGTCACTCTGAAATCCAGTTAGCAAAGCCCAGTAACATAAGAGTTGGTTGAAACCAGGCCAGATGATGATATTATCAATAAGTCAAAAGGATTTTTATCAGAGATGTTAACTAATTCTTTGAACAAGTCAAGAGCATTTTTGGAAATATGAATCTTAGAAACTTATTGGATTAGGATAACTAAATGCATAGGTTTTGAGTACATTAAAATTTTCCCCAGTTGCTTTTTGATCCATTTTCTTGATATATAATAGCTCCATGGAGCTAAGAAGATACGGGCATAATGATAAAGTAGTTTGCAAGAAAGTATGCAAAAGAATGCATCATGTTTGATCACATTGCATATATCAGCATATTCAGTAATCTTAGTTGGATGTCTTGATCATTTAAATACATATTAGAAAATGAAATATATATTTATAAAAATGTAACTTAAATGATGTTTAGGATGTGATTTATGTGATATAACTAGAAATATTATCTGGAAGGTATGTGAGTATGTGTGAAAAGGGGTTTTCAGAATCCTTGAGAAGCATCTTTGATTGAGTGTGTTTCTTAAGCATGATGGATATATTATATTTGAGATTTAGAATCTGCTTATGATAGTCCTGACCTGCTTTATATTCAGTCAAAATCTATCTTGGAAGTGTCAATTCTTTATACTTCAGGGGTCAGGAAATACAGAGGTAAGCAAAGTCTAGGATAGTGATTGTCTCTAAAAATTGCTGAGACAGTTTAAAGAGTCGTGGATGGAGAAACACAGAATAATGTAAATATTATTAATTCTCCAATTTCAGATTCAGTTGTGCTGTTTCCTCTGGATATTTCAGGGGGTATGTGCAGTCAGATGTTGTATATAAGAATTCAAGAAACATTAGTTGTGCTGGAGTAAAAATCACTTTTCATAACTACTAGTATAACAATTTTGCATCCTTCTTTTTTCCATAGTGGAGGTAATTAAGATCAAGCCTTGCTCTAAATAGAGTATTATGAAAGTTTAGAAGAATCACTTCATTTGGAGGACTTAATTGTGGTCTTAATTTTGGTCAAGTCACCTGAGTTATCTCTTGGTCCTGGTATTCTTATGAGTGGAGTTCTAAAAGAGGAAAGTTAAAATTGATCATTCTGTGTACTCTTCTGAATCTCTGTATTTTGTGAACATTGTCACAACTAATTAATCTTTATATTAACGTTATGAAATAAGAATTGTTAGCAGCACTTCACAAGTAAGAAAATCCAAGCTTTAAGAGACTACATAGGGTGCCGGCCCCATGATTAAGTTCACGTGCTTCGCTTTGGTGGCCCAGGGTTTCGCCAGTTCAGATCTTCGGTGCAGATATGACACTGCTCATCAGGCCATGCTGAGGCAGCATCCCACATAGCACAACCAGAAGGACCTACAACTAGAATATACAACTATGTACTGGAGGGATTTGGGGAGAAGAAGAAAAGATTGACAACAGATGTTAGCTTAGGTGTCAATCTTTAAAAAAAAAAACAACAAAAGAGACTACATAACTCATATGAGCTACTAGGTATCTGTGGGTGTCAAGATTCGAACCCATTCCTGTACTCATCTTTAGATGAGCTTATGGTCAGAAACACTGTCACTGCTAATTCTGTAGGATTACTGCCCATAATTTTGGGACTCATTTTCCTTAGCATTGTTTATTCTTACTGTTTACATTCTTGGGTATTTATTTGAATAAGAGGAACAAATGTTAGCAACTGAGTTTTGTTTTTGTTTTGTTGAACACTCAGTCCCTTATTTGGATTCTTTAATTTTTCTTGCAGTAAGCTGAAGTCAAAGAGCCAGAGGTAATTGGATTGAAAAGTGGCCCCATCAGTCTTTCCTCCTTGCAAATAACAAATAGCATTGTTTTTGTTTCCTTTAGCTCCATTGATACTGCTTGGAGGCAGAGGTGAGGCTCCCTAGATGTGACCAGTACTTGAATAGCACATTCACTAAAAGACAGAAGTTGAGTTAAATAACTTACCCTTGATTAACATCTGATTTTGGCAATTAAATATTTCTTATGATTGTAGCATTGGAGGACAAAAATGAGCTTCCTCTAGTTTTTCTCATCCACTTCTATGGTTGTATATACCACCTACATGCTTGAATCTGATAATTTATTTTCTAACCCAGAAAATTTTTAAAAAACCCAAACCTATGCATCCATTTTACCTAATTGACATTGCTATTTAGATATCTCAAATCAAAAAAATTTTAACTTCTTAATGTGAAGTAAAATATACATTTGGACAAGTACCTCCACCCCAAGTCCCCACTACACTAACACTTTAACTTTATAGCAGTCATCAAGATTTTAAATATATTTTTATATATTTTTGTTTTTATTAGCTTAATATCTGTTTACATAAGCTGTGTGCTCTATCAGTGCAAGGTTTTATTCATCATATATCATAGCATCTAGCAGAATGCCTGACAGTTAGTAGATTGGCTATGTAATGTCATTGAAATTTGAAAGGACTAGGTAAAGCATAACCAATATGTATTATGTACACACACCGGTTTGCTGATAAATACAGAATTTTCTGGTTAATTCAAGGAATAGGGAGAAAGGGAGAGTTGATTTCTGTGTTATTGTGTCCACATTTTCTAACAATAAGATTTAGTTAAATGTCTACATTTTCTTGTGGCTTTCTGACATTATTCAACAAAATACAAAATGGTATTTTCTTTACGTGTAACAGATAAATAGTCCAAACACAAAACCTGCAGTGTTTTTATTTACCTTCCTGTGAATAAAGGATGGAGACAGAAAGGTCTTGTAGTTGTAGTTCATTTAACAACGAGGTGGGAATGAACATTCTTCGAAACGGTGTCAGTCTGGCATTGGAAGGTCATTCTTTGGGCACACTTCATTGGTTGAATCACTCATCCTTTTCTAGTATATTTCTTCTTTCTCTCTTAACATTTTTCCTCTTTTGCTCCTCTTCTTTCTACTTGCCCTGTATTTTCTATTGTCTACCAAGTCTTTAGACGTGTGTTAACAGCACTGTGTGGACCTTGCTCAGCACCGGTGGCCCTTGGGGCTGATGAGGAATAGAGCAGCATATGGTTGATCAAATCCAGGCTAGAACTACTGGCAGACACCTTATGTGCATATTGCTGTTTAGGGTCCTTTTTCTTTTTGGTGTTTCTGATGCATGGTACCCATTGTGCCAGATTTATTAGTTGCTTGTTTGAACACCTATGCAGTGGCAATTCTATAATTTAGGGGAAAAAACCCTCATATACATAGAGTTGTAGGCTCCTAAATTTGAAGATTTCCCTTCAAAAAGCATATTTTAGATGAATCTCTGAGAAAGTATACAAAATATCCTATGATACTATTCCTCGGGCTAAATGTCACTAAAGCAAATAAACATAAAACAGCAGAAACAAATAGTATCTCCTGTTCTTTCTGCCTACAGAGCCTCTTTAATGAAAAGTGAGATATTATTATATATTCTATGTTAGCATTATTTTGTATTTTGTGTCTATTCTGTGAATCACCTAAAATTGTATGTGAAACTGTAGAAGATAAAATATTTTCCATATTAATGCCTGAATCTAGTTATTTGTCAGTAAAGTATACTATAAAATATATTTTACAAATTTTTAAATTTCATCCTTGGTAATCTGTATGTGGCAGAATACATATAGATGAACAGTGTGTTTGTGTACACACACATACTCATTTGGGAATAATGTCAGATCTTTATCTGATGTCCTGATATGACTATGACATTACATTTTTGATGTCCCTATTATCTTAAGAACAAATACTAAGTGAAGGATGGTAGATATTTTGATGTTCAGTGTGTAACTTTGCACACTAAAAATTGTAAAGATCAATAACATTATTTAAAGTATGTTTTCTGCAACCAAGTCTTCAAGTTTAATAAAAGGCAAATTGACAGTCTACTGTACAATACTATAACTACAAATTACTTCTTTAATATAATTGCTATAATTTAAGTGTATGTGTGTGTGCATATATGTGCATGTGTGTAAATGCCTGTGTATGCTTATGCATATAACCTGAAGAGCTTAGGTTTTGATTATGACTATTCTAATTTAAATACCCAAGATGATTAAAGCAGATTATCATAAACCTGTGAGTGGCTTTACTTGACATTATGTTGACTGGATGCTTCAGGGATGTTCCCCAAGACAGAAGGAGATATTTAAAGAAGATGACTTGCCATACATTCTGTACCAGACCTAGTGCCATTTCCACAGAGACTTGTTACCCAGAGATAACTTTAGTTGTACATGCTGCAAAAGTGCTAAGTAAGTGTCATCATGATGAAAACAGGCCGTACTAACTACATCTCTCTGTAGTATATTTTTAGTGTGAATGACGGAACAGTTTTCTGAGTTCTATGTGATTGCTTTTTTGAATAACTTTGCCTTTCATCAGAAAAACTTAGAGTGGGAATGTTGGGAAAATGTGGTCTACTATTCAGGGGTAAAGCAAAGGCAAATCCTCTATAGCATTTTATCTTTTGCATTATTGATCTTCTAAAATCTTGCATGATGTGTGTTAAGTTGTGTGTAGGGGGGGTGAAGCTATTAAGATAGTATCCTAAGAGCTGGAAGTGCAACTCATTTTAAAGAGGGAAAATTTTAGTTCCTCAAAAAAAACCCCACAAAACTTTCAGTAATTGGTGAGTTAATGTTATTAGAGCACTTAGAACTGCTTTTTCATTTTTAAAAGTTTGTCACATGAATCTCATACAAATGGAGGATGAGCACATGCCAAACATTTATACATCTGTTTATAGGAAGAGAGCTATGTTGGCATTAGAGAAAGACTGTTGGGCAAGATGGCTAGGTTAGATACATAACTGGTTAATGTCCTACTGGACAGTTGCTCATAGCCATGGAGATTATCTTTTCTACCAGACAGAAATCATTTCCGTCTCTACCAGACAAAAATCTACAAGTTAACTTGTAACTTTTCTTCCTCTGGGCTTTTAATTAATAATATATACTAAGTCAATCAAAGATACATTCTCTTAGATAATTAAATAATCCTTAGATGGGCTGGTTAAATAGTGCTCCAATGTGAAATCGAACAGATAAACTGCTTTCCTTTTGCCTTATTTCTAAGTGGTGAATATTTTTTCCTTAACAGAACAGTCTTTGATGTGTAAGGAGCACTCTATAAACGTTTAGAAACAAGGGAAAATGGCTTAGGAGGTGGCGGCTTATGTTTAGGGTTAAGATTAGAGAATAAAACTTATCTGCTCATCTGTATAAGGTATGAATTCCTTTTTGTATTCCCAAGACAGAGGGGAGATGAAATAATAAAGAAGGGACCAGAAAACATGGGTTAGGGAGAAAATACGAGATCGAGCACTGATGGTGGAAGGTCAAGAGAAACTGATAGTTGTGGCATGACCAAAAGGAATTTGAGAACAGAAATATCTAAGATTTGGAGTTATTTGTACTCTGCAGTAGATGATGTAATCCATCTCTCTTGCCTTCCATTCTTTTTTTTTTTGAAGTCACATAGGTTTAAACATTGTATAAATTGCCTTCCACTCTTTAGTAAATTCTGCTGTGCTTATGAATGTTCTATGTGTGCTTTATTTTTTTTATTTTTAGAAACTAGTGAATGGGCTGACTTTCATAGGTAGATTATTCATTTATTGATACATTAATGTATTAAACAACAAGTTTTGGACCCAACTACATGCTAAGCAACTAGCCCTGGCGGTCTAGTGGTTAAGATTGGGCACGCTCACCACAGTGGCCCTGGTTGTCTCCTGGTCAGGGAACCACACCACTTTGTTGGTTCTCGTACTGTGGTGGCTGTGTGTTGCTGTGATGCTGAAAGCTATGCCACCAGTGTTTCAAATACCAGCAGGGAGATCCACCTGAAAAATTTTTACTTCCTGAAAAATTGGCCATGAAAACCCTGTGAATAGCAGCAGAGCATTGTCTGATACAGCTCCAGAAGGTGAGAGGATGGTGCAGAAAGACTGAGAGGGATTCTACTCTGCTGTACGTGGGGTCGCTAGGAGTCGGAATTGATTGGACAGCACTGAGAGCAACTGTGCTAAGCATGTGTGAGTTGCCGGACACACTGTGTTTAATCAAACAAAGAAAACAAAAAGAGCCTTTATAGAACTCATAGTTTAGTGTGGATGTCAGGCAATAAAAAATCACGTAAACAGGTAATTATAACTTGTGGCAAATGCTATAAAAATGAACAGGATTCAGTGATAGAGATTGATAGCTTTAGAGATCTATTTTAATGGTATGATCAAGGAAAGCCCCTCTGAGGAGGAGACCTTTAGGCAGACCTCTCAAGCAAAGGCCATCTAAAAAAAGAGAGGAGGTGTCCCTGTGTATTAGTTTATTAGGGTTGCCATAACAACCATAAACTTGGTGGCTTAAAGCAACAAAAGTTTATTCTCTCTGGTTCTTGAGGCCAGAAATCCAAAATCAAGGTGTCACCAGGGTTGGTTCTTTCTGGAGGCTCTGAGGGAGAATTCTGTTCATGCCTCTCTCTTAGCTGCTGGTGGCATCCAGCAATCTTTGACGTTCCTTATTTCCTAATTGGCTAATTGCGGTACTCAAATCTCTGCCTCTGTCTTCACATTGTCTTCTGCTCTTCAGTGTCTCTGTGTCAAAATCTCCCTTTGTCTTTCTCTGATAAGGAACCCGTTATTGGATTTAGGGCACACCCTATTTGGGGGGGGGGGTGGTGAGGAAGATTGGCCCTGAGCCAACATCTGTTGCCAGTCGTCCTCTTTTTTTTCCCCCCATTTCTCCCCAAAGCCCCAATACATAGTTGTATATCCTAGTTGCAAGTTATTCCAATTTTTCTATGTGGGATGCCACCACAGAATGGCCTGATGAGCAGTGCGTAGGTCTGCGCCCAGGATCCAAGCTGGTAAACCCCAGGCTGCCGAAGTGGAGCATGTGAACTTAACCACACAGCCATGGGGGCACCCCCTGAGATTCTTAACTTAATTTCTTGTGCACTGTTCAAGCCACTACCCCAGGCAGAGGAATTAGCATGTGCGAACACAAGGATGTGGTAAAGAGCTTGACATGTTGAAGGAAAAACATTTTGGGTGAGAGGGAGAACAGATCATTATTCAGTTGACATGGTAGGCAATGTTGTCCTATTGCCAGTTATGTCAGTGAGTAGAACTAGATAATGAGCTTCATGTGAATTTTCAGAAGCATGAGGAATAATTTAGGCTTCATAGAGCCTGGAATGAGGATTAAAGTTGTGTGTGAAATCCGTTTGATATTCAGCTTACTGAAAATTATCTCCTTTCACAACATCCTCAAAAGCCTTGGGACTTAATGAACTTACTCTAAGTGGATATGCTTATGTATAAATTTTCTCCAAAGTTACTGCTTGTGTGGGGTTTTTTTGGTCCATTGTAAAAGGCTTACTTTCAATCACCCTTGCCTCTTGTGTTGTGACCATAAACCGTTTCTTTTTTTTCTTTCCTATTTATTTATTTTTTATGAGGGGAACAGTAGTTTAGAACGTTATATAAATTTCAGGTGGACATCATTGTATTTCTGTTTCTGTGTAGACTACCCATTTTGCCCTCCTCTCTCCCCCCTTCCTCTCTGTTAACCACCAGTCTAATTCCTGTATCTGTATGTTTGTTTCTTGCTGTTTTTATCTTCCACTTATGAGTGAAATCATATGGTATTTGACTTTCTCTTTCAGACTTTTTTGCTTAGCCTAATACCGTCAGGGTCCATCCATGTTGTTGCAAATGGCAAGATTTCATCTTTGTTATGGCTGAGTAGTATTCTGTTGTTTATATATACCACATCTTTATCCATTCGTCAGTTGATAGGAACCTAGGTTGCTTCCAATTCTTGACTATTGTAAATAATGCTGCAGTGAACAAGGAGGGGCGTATATATCTTTTCGCATTCATGTTTTCATGTTCTTTGGATAAATACCCAGAAGTTGAACAGCTGGATCATATGATAGTTCTATTCTTAATTTCTTGAGGAATCTCCGTACTATTTTCCATAGTGGCTGTGCCAGTTTACATTCCTACCAGCAGTGTATGAGGGTTGCCTTTTTTCCACATCCTCTCCAACACTTATTTTTTGTCATGTTAATTATAGCCTTTCTGACAGGCATGAGGTGATATCTTATTGTAGTTTTTTTTTTTTTTTTTTAAAGATTGGCACCTGGGCTAACAACTGTTGCCAATCTTTTTTTTTTTTCTGCTTTATTTCCCCAACCCCCCCGTACACAGTTGTATATCTTAGTTGCAGGTCCTTCTAGTTGTGGGATATGGGACGCCGCCTCAACGTGGCCTGATGAGCGGTGCCATGTCCACACCCAGGATCCGAACTCTGGGCTGCCGCAGCGGAGCATGCAAACTTAACCACTCGGCCACAGAGCCGGCCCCTTATTGTAGTTTTGATTTG